>NC_061127.1:3636363-3939393 GCF_905220365.1 Vanessa cardui | reverse complement strand
ACTTTACCCTTAAAATCCATAATATTCGCCTTAAAAAGTATTTCAGTATCGCTAAACGTTTTCCTTATCGCACATAGTTAAATAGATAAGTAGATACATAAATCGATCCCATTAAACATAATGCACTTATTTAAAGGTGTGGGATATTTAGGTTTACTTAACGTTAAATGCAATTTGTGCTTTTAAAGACCCGCCTTATCTACATCTGTACACACCCACGCAAACTTGCAAAACGAGCGATTCGGTTTAAACTTTCTTCGCATATACATAATATATACATAATACACGCTATACGATCTGTTTTAGACAAATTTACTTCTTATAATCAAAAGTATGACTGAAACTATTTTTAAGTTAGATTATTTCTGTGTGTTTTCAAGGAATAGTGAATAATTAATTGTGTTTTTACAAGTTATTTTAAAATACAATTATTGTAAGTAGCATCGCTTCAAATAATTTATTTCAGGATGAAATGTAACTAAATTTAGTTTCTATAGTTAACTACCGCTAAGAATCTAACTAGGTACTGTTTTATATGTAAAGTTCCGATCAATTAAATCTTTTCTACAAACGATTTAAACTTTACGAACAACAAAATTAATGAACAATTGCGAAATATTAATACTAAGATATTATTTTAATAAACTATACATACTTTCACTGTGTAAATAACATATCCCAATATATGTGTTTTGGTTAAGCCCAGTCCGTGTACCATAATTGAGGGCAAATCGTAAATCGGTTCTATATCGGATATTGAGTGGGCCGGCGCCAAGAGGTAACTTGTCCATGTTTGAAAAATATGCACGAATTTGTTCAACCAGCCTCAAAATTGCACAGCGCGATTGAAACGCTTATTTATTTATATTCAATATACTATTTATTGTTAAACCAAAATACTTCGATTATATATAACGGCTCGCGCTTTATTTGTTTGTTTTCATAATCAATGATTAGAGTATTACCAATTATATTTGATGGCTGATTTACTTGTAAGAGCGGGTCACCCCGAATGCAGTGTTAAATGTCATGGCAACGCGAGTCGTTACTTTTTGACAAGAGTCTCGAATGCAATGGTGACTTGCAAACAAATTTTACTAATTGTTTCCCAAATGTCGGAACCCACTTTTTCGGCATCTTTTTCCTGCGACGTATATATAAAGATAGATATGCTAGCAACACTTTTTTAGCTTTATCTTATGAATTCCAACCAACCTTCCCGTTAATAGAGTCACCCAATCCAACCAATATAACCCGTCGGTAACACTCGGAAAAGCCTCGTGAAGGATTTTTTGTTAAGCGCCTCCAATGAAGCACGTAAGCGCCTTAACCCACCGAATGTCAATTGGGATAGCTGCGTTCGGTTTTAAAGGGTCAATTTAAATGTAGTATAAGTTGGTTGACCATATAAAAATTGTTTTTAGTTCCATAACATAGCAAATATTGGCGCACTACTAACCAGTAATTAAAAACGTCTACTATTAGCCTATAAAAAAATTATGTGATTTCATAAATGTGCCTCAATTTCTTTAAACCGGCATCATTTCAAAGCATAATTTAAAAAAATAGTGCTCTTTCAAAATTATTCCTATTCATGGAATCTTTAAGACTTGTTTGATATATGTCTGGTTGTATGAATGAACGCTTTGAAATGCTAATTCAAATACTTTAACACCAGTAATTGGTTAAACGACACGGAAATAAGGAACTTACATGGTATTATGACGAAATCGACATTTCGACGACTTAATCCGCCACACTTAAATATTTAACATTATGAAAAGGTCAATCAATGCTTATTAAGCTACGCCCTGTATATTTTACTCGTAGACAAGATTATTACCCTATAAGATTTTACTTTCGTAATCTGCGTAAAATCCATGTTTAAATTTCAACATTTTTTTTTTTATTGATCATCTTTCATGACCTGCGTGAATGTTAAGTCTTTCTAAGTTTGTGCCCACTTCCGGACTCCCGAATAAATGTTTCTGCTTACGTAACTGTACTATTCGAATAACTAGCGATAAAATCACTCATTGCTATTAAGCAACTCAGCTTTTTACGGTAATTAAACATTATATTTAAAGATTTTACTTTCACGATTTTTTTCTATATCATTGTAGCGAGTTTTTTGTTTCTTACTGTAGCATGTTTTTGTTTCTTTTATTATATTTTATAATTATTTAATTTTAACATAGCTGTATTTCAATACGGGCCATTCCGGACGCTTGCATAGATAACATAACGTTCCACAGATAACATAAATCCAGCCTCGGACCGGGACTCCCACGTGCTTAAGACCTGCTCGTAGAAATTTAACTTGTTTGTATGTCATGAAATTCCGTAAATAGATGTGAAATTATGAATAATTATTCGCCAACAACATAATAGTGTATTTACATTCACTATACATTTTGAGTGAATAAAAGCGATCACATTCGTGACAGTTAATCAATGTGTAATTTTTTATCTGGCAACAACAAACGCTATTTGAAATAAAAAAATTAAATTGCAATGTTTGTTCATTACTTTGTTTTCTGATCTGAATTAGAATTATTTACTGTTATACAGTTGCTATTTTTAACCGACTTCAAAAAAAGGAGGAGGTTCTCAATTCGTCGGGGCCTTTTTTTTTTTTTTTTTTTTTTATTTTTTATGTATGTTACCGAATTACTCGAAGATGGCTGGGCCGATTTTGACAATTCTTTTTTTGTTTGAAAGGGCATGTTTTACAGGTGGTCCCATTGTCAGGAGATCAGGATCTGATGATGGGATCCTGGAGAAATCGAGGGAACTCCTCAAATTTTATAGGCACACCTATAGTGATTTCGGTTTTATTCAAAGTGCCTTGGTCATATGCTCACGAAAAGTGACATTTGATGAAGTGGAACTGATGATGAAGACCACAACTGGTAATTAGAACCTATTAGTACCTAAGTAACTATTTTACGGGTTTAGTTCTATTTCTTTAAGATAGTCGCCAAGCAATTGATGTTAGTAAACATGCCTATGATGAAGTCTAGCTGATGGTGGACTACCAGGAGAATTCCTCAATGTTTAACGGCATTGCATCAGGAAAAATGGTATTGTCTAATTGGCGATGAGCAGTTTACATTAGGCTATTGTAACTTAGGTAACGCTTAATTTGAGTTGCAGTCCACATCGTATTGAAACGGCGTTGAGTTATGTTCAGAGTCGAAAGCCGAAATGTACTGAGTATAATAAAGTGAATGACAAACACTACCAATTGTAATTATAAATAACAAAACAACACTGAAAAGCATTAAATAAATTTTTATAAATAAAAAAAAAACCGCCTTCAAAAATGAACTAAAAAGAAAAAAATAATCAGTTACATCCATATCCAATTTACGATTTATTAATCACCTTTTGAAGTCGGTGCCAATAAATAGATTTAGTTTTTGTATGTATGTATTATGTACCTATATTAGCAATGTTGGCACCGACTTTGAGAGGTGATTAAAAAATCGTAAATGGGATATGGATGTAACTGATTATTTTTTTCTTTTTAGTTCATTTTTGAAGGCGGTTTTTTTTTATTTATAAAAATTTATCTATTTTTTGTTCACCGTCAAAAACATAGATACGAAATTTTGTATATAAAAACTTGTTTTTATAAATATTTTTTTATCTATATTTTAATTTCATACAATATATATATTTGACAGCATACAGTTTTCTCAGTACTAGATTCATATTTTTAATTTAAATTGATGTATCGAATGGCAACAACCGAGTTTATTAACATTTCTATATTCGAATAAGTTAATTAACTTTTAATTACATCAATTATGAAAAAAAAAAACAAACAGATATACATTACTAAATTGATTTAAATTTACTACAAACATTAGATACGTGAACGTATAATGTTGTAAGTCAAATCACGGTGATACGATTTTGATACGTGTATCCTTTAAATATTATAATAAGTGCATTGAATGTTGCATATCAAATTCTGACATTTGACGATCTTGTTCTGTTCTGAGTTTCGAGTTTATTCTCACCGAATGCTCTACATATTAGAAAATTTGACAGTTCATTTTTCATTCTCGATTGATTAAGATGGTAATTAGTTACTTGTTACATGGAACATAATTTAAATACCGTAAGAAACCCATACATATGCATTCGTGCTAACAAGCACCAATAAATGTCTCAAGTCTAAGTTTAATTACGTAATACTCAATTAAAACAAAGCTCAGTCCGATAGCCTTTAAGCTTTTGCCATTTTGCGAGAAAAATAAACCATTTTGTTAGCGTTATCAATTATCTAGATAAAAGTATATATATTCTAGTATTTGTCGGAGTAATTGTATTTATTATTCCGTTATAAAATGCGAGTATTGTTTAGGTATAGAGCGTGACTCGAATTCCAATAAATTTTGAAGTGATTTTATCTACTTGGGTTACTATAAGAGAGCAAAATTATACCTATGATTAAAACCTTTTTGGACCGACAAAAATATCTTTTTATCTACCTTTTTTATGGTTCGAAATCCTTTTTGACAGTATTCATTTAGAATAATATAATTGCATTTATTTTTAAGAATATATATTGTCTTACACTCGAATCCCAGTATAAAAGACCTTGAATTAATGAAAAAGGAAAATATCCTTATTATAATAAATTTAAATAACACACTGTGGATGCTATGTCTGCAAAATTATAATCCGTGCCAGTTTTCCTAATCTCGAATCACACTGACATGCACAAATAAAGTCTATTCGATTAAATTAAGGTACAAAATCCCTTGACTTGCCACATCGACTGGGAACGATTATTCATCAGTATCATTCAAGTCCACTTAATGGTTGACGCGGAGCATGCAGCATTTATTGGAAGGAATATATAAATGATTACTCTGTATTGGTTGTAAATCAACATACATCGGTGTAGATTGATGGGAATTGTATATATCCGATTGTTGTCATAGATATCATGTAAGAGCACGAAGGTTTCGACTTTAAGGTTTGTCGCACAAAGCAATTGGCAATAAATGGGATTATTTTTTTGTCAAAGAATTTGAATTTGAATGGAATAATTGAATTAAAAACAGGTCATAATTAGCTAGATAAATTTAATAGGTTTTCGAATCAAATCATTCAAAATATTCTTAATTTGGTCAATAAAAGTCAGTTATTATTTTCAAAATAACAAATACTTAATGTATACTGTCTTAAAGACTTTAATGTACGCTTTAAGTTACCAATTACTTCAAATAAGAAACAAATATGTTTCCGTGAAAATAATCCGTCAATTAATTTTCGCAAAGAAAATGAATACTCAATCCAATTAAGTTAAACAATTTAATCAAAATCATTTTGTCGTATCCATTGTGAATGTAATAATTTATAACTATACAAGCTCAGTAACTTAGCACTTTCTAGTTCTATACAAATTGTATTCAGTAGCTTAAGGAACGTATACAATCCGTCCATATTCTTAGGTGAGATTCGCTTATCTTCGTGCTTAGGCATTTTAGTTCTTATAGTCTTGTAAATAAGGATCATATATACATAATAGGGAAGCTCCCTGTAGTTTCTAAGTTAGGTCGTGCATACAATGATACATTTATCTCAGATTAAAATCTGCCAGAAACAAATCGCCACGTCTTACTCTTTATTTAATGTAAGATTTATTTATTATCAAGCTCCGAGAAATATCGTCGCGATTAGGCCTCTTTATTATACTGTAACACTGTATTTAAGAGGTGCGATTTACGAATGTCGATAATTGAATCGATTTGTTTTTTATTCGATTCGTTTGCTATTAATCAAAACAAAACACTGTACACATACATTAAACTTAAGAGTTCTGTTAAATAATTAATTCATGTAAGTTATTAAGTAACTGTGGAACGTTTTCACTGCTCAGCACAGCTCTGATCTCGTTTGAAGATTGGTTGGTTCTGCGTTAAATCCTTTAAAATTTGGTGACATTTATGGACAGCGTGATTTAAGAATTTATGGAAAATCGATTTAAGAATAATCCTATTTTAAATCCACCCATACAATATAAGGACAGTTCTTATTACAACCGTAGTTATGTATAGGATGCATTGTATGCACAGTTTATATACAAAATTTAAAGGTGTTTTCGTTACGATCACGCGTTCGAGCGTCATTCGATCGATTGAATTGAAACTTTGTATAGTTGATGTTAGTATTCGCTTGAAACTTCCTGCCACGATACAATAATATAGCATATATTAAGTAGGCGAGGCAAAAATATAAAAAATATTGAAAGAAAATCTGGGACTTGTTAGTAGTATACTGTAGGCCTTCGAATTGTATCTCAGAATAATGGCGCCCTTTATTGAAATAAATCTAGCTTACAATAACACTCACGAATAAGCAGATGCGAACGATTTATCACTTCAGATACAATACGAATGACCTCGGTTTGTTCACGACTGTTAAAAACTAATATTAATGTTATTGTGGATGTGCTATGAAACATTCGCAATAGCATGAGAGTACTTTAATTTTATAATGAAACTCCTTTAAGAATATACTTGTAAACTTAAAATATCTTAACTTATATTTAACATTAATATACAACGGATATTAATAAAAAAAATGAAAAATAGAATGAAAGGTAAATAAAACTAAAAAAGTAGAAACATCTTATTTTCTTTGCGGAACTAAACGCTATTACCAGAGCATATATTTTTTTATTCATTATAAACATCGACACAGATCTGTCATTGCCTCGGGCGACAAGTCTCGCTTTCTCCAAACATTAGACAATGTTTGGCGCCAAAATTCCTGGCCTATGATTTGACAATTGCCTCCGATAACAAAACATACCTTTTTTTTAGATAGCACTCCTTTCACGACTAAGTGCTGATGTCTGTGGTAAAGAAATACTAACGTTAAAACACTTTAAATAAACTAATAGTACCTACTTACCTACGTAATGTTTTGTATTTGTATTCATCAAAGCGCCGAGTACTTGTTTAATCTCTCGATCTTTTGGTTCTTAGGCGATTTTACGTTCGTGCTTAGTGAGCAAATCATTATCAGTTATTAACATCTTGACCCACTGACGAGTCACGACTTGCGGCACACAAGCATACACAATATAAAATATACTCGATTTTTTCTTACTACTCTGTACCGGTTTTACACATCACTATCTGAAATAGTCTTTGATAATCTGTATTGTAAATCGATTTACTTTTATTGCCTCGATAAAACTAAGCCTAAATGATAAATTCGTTTTGGGATCTGTATTTTAAAATTTGAACCGTGAAATAATTTATTAAAATAAACGTAAAAATTATAATAATCCTGACATTTAGTGATACTTTCCATTTAAAGCACCGTTCTGGCGCCACGTTTATGCAAATAATTTATACGTGAATATTTTTCTTAGTTATAAAATTCCTAAACTAATACATTTTTACGATATTATGATCGACTTATGTATAATTTATAGAGAACTTTTATGATTTTAAACACATATATTTATTGTTTTTTTTTTTCTTTCAGGTAAGTTATTTCGAAATTCGAATGCCCGCCATCAATGTCTCCGGATTGCGTATGTATAACATAGTAGGAGCTATATTTTTTACTAAACAATTTCAATAGCCAGATTTAAAATATTTTTTCAAGTGATCGTTACTGGTAATGATATGGCGATCTTTGTTATTATTAAGCTGGGAAGGAGACAAGCAAAGCCTATTGTAAATTGGTATATTCGCGCATAGCGTCGCCTCATTGCGTTGCCAACATTATCCTGATTTACTGTGTCCCTTGTATTTCATTTTCATACCAAAAATAGACGATACAACAGCGAATATATCATACTTAACTGTTATCAAAAAAAAGTTATGAAGCATCTATTACTTCCATCGTGTATCGAAGTCTAATAAAAAAAATAAGTTTATTTCATTACATGCTGTAAATAATATTGTAAGTTACCATTCATAGTCATAAATTTTATATACATTAGCATTACACTTAATTACTTATTGATTTTTCTACCACTGAATCGGAAAGAAGGAACGAAAACTTCAGCTTTTTACATTCGATACATTCGTAAATCAATCGTAATTTATTCGTTCCATCCCCAATCTTAAAAATAATATATTCATTTCATAAATACTTATTCAAATCCTGAAATTAATGAGAGTTGGATTAAAGTAAAGTGTTTTTTAGATCTATTAAATGACGCTTTTAATATGTTAAACAAAAATCGCGTTCCATTATTTTACTTCGTATAACTATACGATTTTATTACAATAAAATAAAATATATTTACTTGTGTAATTTTTTTTATAAATGGAACACAAAAGAAATTAAATTCGTTTTTAAACACAATATAAACTAATAAATGAGACAAAAGTAAGAAAAAACAACGAAATAATTCAATAAGTTTACAAGGCATACTCGTATACTGTCCGCAATTTCATCTTTTGTTAACGTTAAATAGTCTTTAGCACTGGAAATGCTTTTAAGTAATAAAACCTCATTAGTCAAACTTGTTTGCGGTACATCTAGATCTGCCACAATATTCATCTAATAGTATTGTTGGTTAAAAGAGAAATTCATTCAAACAACTCATACTATTTAAATTAATATTCGGTATTTAAATCAAAATTGTTTTATTGCAATTAGTAATTGCTTTAATGATAACTCAACCATTTAATAAATGTTTTGATAATAAGTCGTTAGCAATTATTTACTCGATTAAATTGGTCGCGGTATAATTTCGAAACGACATTTTATAGTCAGCAATTACTGTTGTGTTTATATATTGTTGTTACTGATCAATTTATATTGACCGCTTAATAAATATGGTAGCTGTAAAGTGTATCATTGTTATCTGTATTTAAGTAACAGGTAATGTCAATGCCAATGACGTCAAGTATTAAATAAAATATAAAGAAAAAATAATTTATTAATCCATACACATTTTATCTAGTTTTTTTATATTTCAAATTTAAATTAGAACGCCACGTAAAGTATTTTACGGCTTTTCTTCTACAGTTGACATTCCTACGGTATCGAATTTACGTTGAACTGATAACATATAGAACACAACAATACTAAGTAGTACTTCTCGGTGGTAGAGTATGTGAAGTGGGTGGTAAAAAGTTAATTGCACAAACAATTACAAACTAATCATTAATTCATTGCATGTATAGTCATTATAAAACTGAAGAGTTTGATTGTTTGGTTAATCTCAGAAACTACCGGTCTGATTTGCAAAATTACTTGATGCCCGAGATATTGATTAGTCAGCAGTGGAGTCGGCTTCTTGTATTGAACAAGGGGTTGATGTCTTTTGCTCGTTGCTCACTCAACTATACGACGTTCATGCGCCAATTCACCAAGTGAAGTTAAAACACCTTCCTGCTCCTTGGCTAACTGAAGATATAAAAACAAGTACACATCGGAAAAACTTTGCTAAAAGTAAAAAAATAAATACTTCATATTAGAAAACATTTAACCAGGAACGCTATGTGACCAATAAAAGCAAATTCATGTATCATGGAACCTATATTATAGCTGAGTGACATCGGGGCGGGCAGCTAGTATTATATTCATTAGTATCTTGAATAATATTTGCTTGTTACAAATTTGTTAACTTGATATTCATTAACGCGACTCATTGATATTTAACGCGTGTCTTATCAGCTTAGAAAATCCATTTACTATCTGATGTAAAGTTGTAACAAGCAAGTATAAACATAAGTTTATAATGTTTCGTATCAAACGGCTGTAACTTAAGCGACAGTAAAGGAACGTGCAGGGTTTGCATCGCGAAACGCACGAGTGCGTGATTTTAACAAGGGGCGGCTATATAGTCCGATATTCCTCGAATTTACTCTCATTAAATACAAATTAAGCTACTCTGTGACAAGACACATGTGCAACAACTAAACTAATTTGACAAATTGAACAGAACTTTTATTTTCATATATCAAGGAACTCCTTGCTTAGATGAGGAATTTATGGATTTACGGAATACCAATTTGAGAAGATGTTTTAAGACGAAATATATTTATTATGTTTTCTTTTACTGTATGTAATAGATTTTCCTCGAATTTACTCTCATTACATACAAATTAAGCTACTCTGTGACAAAACACATGTGCAACAACTGAACTAATTTGACGAAATATATAATGTTACGAGCTTTATATATCAAGGAACTCCTTGCTTAGATGAGGAATATATGGAATTACGGAATACCAATACCAGAATATATTTAGAGACAAAGTATCTTAACCATGTTTTCTTTTACTGTATGTAATAGACGAGATGAACATTGGTAGACAATTCTGCACATGATATGATAATCTACTGCAAGCTTACACACAAAAAAGTTACTTATCATCTATATTTTTTCACTATCACAGTCTAATGGGACCATCCGAAGAGGACGAAATACTGGATCGAAAATTGTGTTCTCCAAAGTAGTTGGACCTAACTTGTTAGTCATCAGTCAGTTCACGGTTGCTGATGATTTTTAAAATAAAAATTCAATACCGCTTCGGACTTTCTGCTCCCTCTAGACAAATAGTAGTAACAATTAATTATATGAAAAGCTTAAATTCGAACCCACGAATATTTCATTAATTGTTTATAGCAGCTTTCAAAGAACTATTACTTTTTATAAATAATATCAAAACTTGACAGCGACTTAACCATACCGAAAAATTTACGAAGTCTATACCAGACTGATTAAGACATATTTTCAATTAGCAATTTATCTATACAGTTTACTTTTCTCACGAAGTTTTCCTTCACCGCAAAGTGCGTGATAAATTATATATTAACCGATAATCACAGGTGTCGCCTATTTGCAATCATGTGTATGAATAAATTTAAATAAAGCAAATAAGGTGCACAATTTGCAAGCTCCAGTTTCTGATTACTTAAAAGGACTCTTGAATTTGCATTCATAATATCTTCAACAAAAAACGTTACAATTGAAGCGTTAGATACTCGCGTGGAAATAACTCACCTGGTATAATGCGGCTAAATTAGAATCGTAATTAAAAGTGCCCCGTGCCTTTAGGGCGGCGTGACCTCATTAAACGGTCAGATAATTAGCAATTTTATAAACGGCCTCTTTCATTAATTTACGAAGCAAATTAAACAGTGTCGAGTATAAGGCGAGTTTTATAATAAGTCGAGTAATTTTTAACGCTAATTTGTAAAGTACTACCGAGTGCGTAAAGTAGACACTACACTAAAGTCTAGACGAGGGTGGGAAAGGGATAATTAATACAACAACATGGTAATTACTGACTAAATTGTCCATTAAACAATTTATGTTTTAACGATTTAACTTGTCAAAAAAGTCAAAACAAGACATTATATTTATAAAATGTAAATTCGTATGAACATAAAAGTTCACATGTCCATTTTGACGTAATTAGTTTTTTTTTTTATTACCATGAGATTGCGTATAGGCGAAGATCGATCCACTTACGATGTAAAAAAAAGGAAATACGAATTAAGCAATGCCATAGACAGTGATGATTTTTTTTTCTCTATTAGCAATCACATCTAAACTCGCGTGAAAGTGGTCAAATGTTTATTACTTAAGAAAGTTATTGCTTGAAAAGGTATTACGAGTCATTATCGAATATTTTTTTTATTAAGTTTTACTTGCGCTCGTTACTTTTTCTAAATTACATTAATGACCTTTGGTGAGAAAAGGTGATGTTATTTCTTTAATAAAATTAATTTATATATATGTATATGTAGGAGTAGTAAAATAAAATTTGACACTATATATGTAACTTTTGAGTCAATCTGATTTATTAAAATTACATATGACGTATTTCAAATATCTCTCAATTTTCGTTAAGTAAATTATTAAAAATCAACACATCGATGCTTGCCCAGCATTATTACAACCTGCTTGTACATTTAACTTTTTCTACTTTCGTTTTATCAGACATACGAGTTTTACCTTTATAATACTTTTATAATAGATTAAAATATATTAATTTATTGTCTGATTTAAATTAAGATCTCGTTCTAAAATAATAACGATAAAAAAATACTGAGAGGATTACATTGTCGTTCGAATAATGATAGATGCCTCTGAGAATTACTTTTGACACCACACTACTCGCCCAGCAACCTTAATTAATTTCGACTATTTTTAACACGAAACCTTTGAACATGGGTTTTATCCAACTAATTACAACATTACGTGACATCTGACACTCGTTTTAATTATGCGTGAAGTTTTTTCCTCGCCAAAATTCTAATTATATGAAATCATTAGTGAACATAACTCATATTCGTTATTTTAGCAATGTTTAAACTTCTTAAAAAAGTAGATTGCATTCAAGTATATGTGAGTGATAAAGGGGGTAAAAATTATGATCTAAATAAAAAAAAAATTGACAGAAAGCTACATTACTCCTGAATACTATGAGATATCTATCAATTATATTAATATTATATCATTTCTTTATTAAACTCCACTCGAGAGGAGCAGGGATGGGACGCTACTATAACACATTAGATTTATTAAGTTAAATAAATATTTTATTCGATAAAAAAAATATATATATGGTAAAATAACTTCATAATAAACTAAATATTCTTCAATGTCCAAGCAAGAGAATTAATTGTTCAAAATTATCTGAATAATTAATGAATATCGTGTTATGATGATTATTCTAGAGTCTCCGTTTTCAAACGGATTAAGCTCTATATTAAGTTCTCGGTACGTTATGTTTTGATTTTACGTGTTTATCGGTTTGCTATCATTAAATTTACGTTAATTACTTATGAAATGGAAATGTTGAAGCTTTAATTAAGTTATAAGTAAGGTAATAATCAAGAATAATTAATCATCGCTGCACGTACATATTATATTAAGTATTAATGTATCCATAATAATATACATTACAAAGTAGTTTCGTGTCTATGGGATATTTTAATTTCTACGCGATTTGATAGACGTTTTTAATATTTTCCCGTGTAACAAGTCTCTACTTGAATCTTAATAGAGGTAACAAAATTTGGTATGATATTATTTCTCTTTAAATAATTTATAATTTTATATAAAGTTCTAAATTAAATAAATTTATTTTGTTTACAAATTATAGATTTACTCAAGTGCGTTAAATTGGTACACCTTAAATATAATTAAACATATAAAGGTTGCTTGTTCTGCATTTTTAACGAAATAATAAATTAAATTAAATATTCATATAGTTTATAGATATTTAAATCATAAAAACCTTTCCTTGCCGTCACTATAACGTATTTCTCATATAATTTTTTTTATTCTCGTTTTCTGCTTTTAGAATTTCCAAAAACTAATTTTTAGGCAATCTATCAAGTCCTTTGATTTTCACACTTGTAAATCGAACAATTTAGGCGCGGAGATGATATTATCCGGAAGTATTATTAAATCATAAATAATATTTATATCTTACTTAATATTAATATTTATTGATAAATACTGGGTACAATATATTATGTTGTTCTGTGACAATATAATTCCTCGAAGTACAGATTAATAAATCACCTCCATAATCAATGACTGCACTAACGAAGCCGTCGTTCTTGTTAACATTAATAGTTGAAAATGCATAAAATTAAAACAATGCGATTGGTTAAAATATAACAAACCATAAACCGTATTGGACGAGGTGCCTGTGGCGAGAACATTCCGTTTTCGCATCCTGTCCAATAAAACTCCAGCGTGTATTTATTAAAATTAATATCTTAATTTATTCACAAGACACTTCAATAAATTCTCATCTATATAGTCTCGTCGAATGATGTAAAGGAAATATTTGGTATTAAATTTTTATGTACGATTGTTCGTTTCCCCGAAGCAATTAGAGATGAAACGCGGGGCTTCCATTGCCGCTTCGAAATTAACTTGTTACTTACGCAATCGTACGGAGCACCACTCACGAAATCAAAAACAAAGTAATATGGGTCTTATATGTTGGTAATAAAAGCCAGGTAATGTGATTGTAAGTGTAAGCTGAAGCATGAAAAGACATTCCTGCGATACAATGAGACGCTCCCGTTTAAACTTTAAGCTATCCGGGTTATCTGTATAAGTACTGTTTCACGAGGAAATTTAAATATTTAATTATTTTTGAATTACAATATTTTTTTTCCTTTTGACTTGGAAATCATAAGAAAAAAAAATTTACAAGCTCTTCATTCTAAACAAATATAATTGCATAAAAACAAACATAATTGTACAATATTAAATAGACTTTTTTAAAATTGGAATTAATAAACCCAAATGATAATAAGTAAATTATATATTTGGAAGAAAAAAAAACGTTATAATGAAACTGTACCACAATTATTGTTATAAATATTACGTGCTTATGATCGCGTAAAACATCAATTGCTGTGACAAAGCATTCTACCGTTACTCAGACTAATTAATTACGCTCCATTAGATGTTTGAGATTGACGCAAACTAGCCACTGTCATGACACTTAAACCTTTATAATAAGAGTACGGGCTAACACACACTAACACGTCGCGACATCGCAACGTGACACGGCACGACCTCGTTGTATATGTGTGTATTGGGATACACATACATAGTGACAATTTACAAATTTTTAAAAAGACAAATTCAACAGATAATGTAAGTTTTTTTTTAAAGTAATTATATGTAATCTGTTAATACAATATAGATGTTTATATCTATGAATATAATATTATTGGTAAAAAAAAATAATTTTGTTTTTTATACAACATCACATACATTACTCTGATCCCAATGTAAGTAGCTAAAGTACTTGTGTTATGGAAAATCAGAAGTAACGACGACCACAAACACCCAGACCCAAGACAATATAGAAAACTAATGATAATCTACATTGACTCGGTCGGGAATCGAACCCGGGACCTCCGAGTGTCGTACCCATGAAAACCGGTGTACAACCACTCGACCACGGAGGTCGTCCAAGGTTGGCGTATTTTACTGGAATTTATAGACTCCGACGATGGTTTCTGTCAAATGTACCCGATGTACAGGAACAAACATAAAACTAAGCTAATATAAATTATTGAGGACGGTTATTATAAGTTGTAAAAAACAATATTTAAAAGAACAAGATAAAAAATTAAATTCATAAATATGATGACTACTGATAAAGTTTTCATTATAAAGTCTCTTATGTCTGTGTTGACTCGAAGAAGCGACTAATTAGTCATTAAAACTAATTAATGTGTACTACACATACACTTTATATTTGTCCTCCCTGTGGTGTATAATAATTACATATGATTGCAATAGACAACGATGTACTAGTCAAAACAAGTATTGTTTGACATAACATAATCATATACATCATATAAATGTCATCTTTGACACAATACTAAGGATGTAGGATGAAAGATAGCTGATTTTAACGCAGTGAAGTTGGCTTTGAATCCTTTGCGTTACGCTTTGTCTCTGCCATGCTTAGACTGATGTGGCTCGGGTATGTAATTGGCTCCTTTTGTCACATCATCGTCAAAGGAATGTGTTACAACCAAACGACTCTACAGCATGTTTATAAGAGTAATAATAATACTCAGACAAACATTGAGAAGTTACTGCTACGATTAAAACAGCATAGCATTCTTGGAGCATCTAAAAATGTATAAAACTACGCTTTCTCTGTCCCTATGTCCGTTTGTATGCTTAAAACTTTTAAACTACGCAACGAATTTTGATACGGTTTTTTTTAATAGATAGAGTAATTCGAGAGAAAGGTTTTTGTATATAATACATGGACAGTGGTAAAGAAACACTGATAATTTTAGATGTTTGTAATGAGTCGTTCGTCGTAAATTAATAAATTTTGTAGTAGGTATATTTAGTATTAGTATTGCATCCTTGTGAAGCCGGGTCGCTAGTAGATAATAATCGCACCATCCTAAGAGACTTGTGCTTGTGTTTTTTTTATATTGCTCATTTAGGTATTACATTTTCGCATTTTTTTTTTAATGTTCTATTGAGTATTGAGTATTGTCTACTGCAAGCCTGATATCTACCAGCTCCTAATATGTGCAGTAGCCTGTCGAATAACTGTGTCAAATTACTTACTCATTTTGAGGTCAGCAAGATAAAATTGGCGTTCAATGGGCAAGCTTTAACCGCAAAGCATAGAACCTCTTTGGATCAACCTATTTTTAATAACAAAATTTAAATATTTTAAAATAATATACTTACTTAAATCTTGTTAATATATTAAAATTAAATATGAATAAGATTTTTTTTTATGATGCGTTATGTTTTTAACATATTGATCTAAGTAAAAAAAATATGAACGCATAATTGTTAAAAAGAGAAACATATACTTTCTAAGTTCATCCTTGCAAATTAAAGAGAAACTTCTCACTGTTAATTTTCTTGAGTATAACGTTATCTCTCGGTTCCAGTGAAATCTGCCTACATTGAAATCATAATTGTCTGTTTCCCATGCATTTCAAGCTCATTACCTCGAGGTGTAACAACACATTGAAATTATGAAACGAGACAGACCTTAAACGTTTTATCGGAACAAAATCGGTTTCATAACGGTTTTAAATAGTATTTGGTTAGTGTAATTGTGCATGAAGATGTCTATCGAATTTTATCTTAAGGATCTTAGATTCAAGTGCATTATTGTGGCCTTTTCTAAATGTCAATTTAACAAGGGAAAGTGGGTGTTGTTCGGCGGACATCGGCGACCGGCTATCCGCCGGATGGAGATTCGTCGAACCTCCAAGCTCTCACGGTAATCAGCTGATCGGTGTGATAGCAACGGTATAATCTTACATAGAAGTCGATACTCATTCACAGCTATGGAATGCGAAATGACATACAATAAAAAAAAAAATTACCTATTCGCTATTTTTTATTTAAATTAGACAACACTATTTATTTTTCCTGTTTAGGAAATTAAGTAATTAGAAATTCTCATCCTCAAAAAAACGAAAAAATTAGTAATTTAAAGAAGTATGTATAATAAATTATAATAACTATATTACTATCTGGTATTATAAATGCATTACTTCTGACTCGGGAACTTGCTAAAAGCTGCCAACAGATGGCGTTCATAGTACACTCCGAGAGTGTATCCTATTTTAGCTTCGTTCTTAAACAACAATTTGGAGTTGCGGTGGCATATTTGACTCACAACGCCCGCGTTCCGAGTTCGATTCTCAACTCAAATTATTGTTCATATAGTATGTTTGTAAGCTGAAGTACTATTAATATTCTTCCCATAATATTCAGGTGCCGGAAACTTCATTGTTCCGATGCCTTGCATGCGTGGGATATATAAAATCGGCGCTGCAACAAGTGACCATAGTCCATCGCGACGTTCACTTCTGTTAAGCCTTCGTACATTTTACATTTTAATTAAATATCATATACATAAAATAATGTCAAGCGATTATAATATTGAATATTTATTTACATGATATATGCGTCGTTTCGTTTTTTGATGATTTTCAAATGTTGAGTTTTGAATCAATATAAGTATTTTATTGTATATAATTTTCTTTTAATTATTTTTATACCTATATAAATGTACAAAATATGTATGTTGAAACAGTTTCTTTTCGTACAATTTTGGACAATTTCGATCTGCAGAAGATTTCTTGAAAGTATGAAGTTAAAAAATAATGAAATAAATATAACCCTCATGAAAATTACCAATTGAAACATACAAATGTATCTTATAAATATTAATTATAAAAAAATCAATATTTGTTTATTAAAAACAAATATTTATAAAAACGTTTTTTAAACTGGCAATCTTAAGCTTATTAAAAAGCACATTAAGATGATAAGATTAATCTGATTATAATATGCTTTCACTTTTAGTGTATACATATATATCCAAAAAAGAATATTCTTTATATATCAACAAATTAAGGTACATAGTCGCATACATTTTTAATGTAAATATTATCACTGTACATGATAAAGCAATTAAATTTTATCTTAAGATCGAGGGTTACGAAATCGTTCGTGATAATACAGTCAATCTATTTGAGATAAATGACATGTTTGTCACAACTTAATTGTTCTACAATGTTATAGCATTCATTTATAATGGTAGTACCTATCGCAATGCATTTTGTCTGATTTTGGACACATTTTTTATAAGAATCGGTTGGTCTAGCTTGTTCTTAGTCACTTGGTCTAGCTTATTGGTGTATCATAACAGTAGATTGGGAAATATTATCCCGGCTCGTGACCTCTGAAATCAATGCATTTTATAAAACGAGATGATTTGACATATATGCTAAAATTATTACAGATTAAAAATTCGATTCAAAACAACGAAATATAGATAATTAAAAACGTCATTCACAGACAATCCACAATATTCTAAATTTGAACTTATTTCTGAATCTAAAGGACTGAGGTGTTGAGTGAAAACAAAGAGGTATTGTTATCAAGCCTTCTGTCGTAGCGGTCATTATGATAACAATTACGCCCGCTAATGATTTAACCGGCGATAATTAGTTGCGCAACCAAATTACTTTGACCGACATCTTACAGAACGTTCTGGAATGATCGATGAGAATGCTATCCCATGCTTCCTTATCTAACAATATAGATAAAGCAAACGTAGGTATATGTTGCTGGAAAAATAATTGCTTAGCGATGTAACAAAATTATAGGTTAGCATGGAAGCATTCCTCGATAACGTATATGACCAATGCTATATTATAATAATACTAGATAAAAACTGCTTTGCTCGTATAAAAGAATAAAACTAAAGATATACAATTTACTATTTACTTTCACGTAGTATAAGTTTTTATCATCATCGTTACTATTATAAAACATCTATATTTTTTGTTTAAGTAATGAAAAAAAAAATTAACATTCCAATTATCCAATGTTATGTACGTTCAATAGTAGTAAGTATTTGGAAAGTTCCTTTTATCAAACATGGCGGCCCGTTGAACTGTCATGTCATTGAATTTTATGGATTTAATATCGAAATATCTCGATTATACGATATTTGCGGATATATTTTGTCGACTAAAAAGTCTTTATTTTTAACAGTCTATAATTGTGAATAGGTTTCATTAGGGTATGTCATAGACCTGCACGACATTATGAATATAGATATTTTAAGATTTTAAATTAACATGGTTATTTTTATTACTAAATTTATTAATTTCGGGATATTTACCATGTTTTTATTTTTATTTGGAGCTCGATATTTCGTCATTATCTACGAATGTCTTGTTCACGAGACAGTCTCGTCCACCGAATAAAAATAAAAAAAACATAGTAAATATCCCGAAATTAATAACTTTAGTAATATAGATATTTTGTAATAAAATGTATATTATTGTAACTGAATGGAATAAAGTCAAGTAAATTTCATCCAAAATACTCATAAAACGGTCGCTGAAGTTCATTCAACGTCCCCTATCTTTTCACCTAAATTGAATAAGTACCGACGTAGAGAATTTAATAACTAACTAACGACTATAAGCGCTTTCCATTAGTGTCCCAGTTATGAATCACTTAACGAATTCGTATGTATAATTACTGCTATATTAATGCGTTGTGTATAAGACAAAGCATTCTACATTGTGTTTAATTGTTTACGCAAATTGTAATAAGTTTTTTTATGATAACAGTATGCGAACGAGCAAATGGGCCACCTGATGGTAAGTGGTCACCACCGCCCATAGATAATAGCGCTGTTAAAATATTAACCATTCCTTACATCACCAATGCGCCACCAACCTTAGGAACTAGCATGTTATGTGCCTGTAGTTACACTGGCTCACTCCCAATACAATAAGGAGTACTGTTGTGAGGCGGTAGGATATCTGATGAGTGGGTGGTACCTGCCCAGACGGACTTGCACAAAGCCCTTCCAAGTAAACATACCACCATTGTTCGCATTCATATAAATTATTATGTATCAATTTGTGAATCCGCTTAGACCGCAAATATATTCAAAAATTTTCACAAGAAATTTATTGTATCAAAGAACAGTAGTTGAAATGCCCCTTTAATCTCATAAGTTGGACACTTATACAGATTTTTAGTAACTTTCATGTCAGATCTGATTTAGATATCTTCACTGTTTTAATGATATTTGGTAGCAGTGCGTGAATTACATTAACATTGATAATATTGGTCGTCAGATTTGTAATTTGTGTTTATGATTCATCCCGTTCTCGGCGGTGAAGGAAAACATGCATGTGTCTAATTTCATAGAAATTCTACCACATGTGTATTCCACCAACCCGCATTGCAAGCAGCGTGTTGGAATATGCTCCAAACCTCCTAAAAAGGGAGAGGAGGCCCTTATCTCAGCAGTGGGAAATTTACAGGCTGTTGATGATGTTGATGATATATATATAAAGCATTAGCTATTTCAAAGTAGCAACGGGCTTAATAGTCAATAATAAATACATAAAAATAAATCATTTCCGGGAAAGCTTGGACACATGGCGGATATACTCCCATAGTAAAATTAAGAGGCTTAATAACAGTCGACATTGGTTAGTTAACTCGGATGATTGACTTGTCTTTAACAAGTATATCTTGTCTTAACGAGACAGTTATTATGTTGCTTAATAAATAATAAGACCCGGCGTATGTTTGTTTGTAACGTAATTAAATTGTATGAAATAATTGAACATATTTTATATAATTAACTTTTGAATAATTATACGTTTGTAATACATTATTATGTTATTATGTAACTCGTATATGTCGAATTATTAAAATAATTTATGTATTGGTTAAATAGTTGTGTCATGCGAATACTCGGGAACGTGAAATGGATTCTGCATATATTTCCTTATTATATATATATATATATTTACATACCTTTCCTTGAGCTGAGATGGCCCAGTGGTTAGAACGCGTGCATCTTAACCGATGATTGCAGGTTCAAAACCCAGGCAAGCACCACTATATATATATGTGCTTAATTTGTGTTTATAATTCATCTCGAGCTTGGCGGTGAAGGAAAACATCGTGAGGAAACCTGCATGTGTCTAATTTCAATTCTGCCACATGTGCATTTCACCAACCCGCATTGTAACAGCTTGGTGGAATATCTTCCAAACCGCCTCCGTAATGGAAGAGGAGGCCTTATCCCAGCAGTGGGAAATTTTCAGGCTGTTACTTTACTTTTTACTTTATATCTTTCCTGTTAAGCTTAAAATATGAAGAGCAAGGATAATTTGCATTAATATTGATAATTATATTTTATCTGTGACATTAACGTCATTTTTAATCTTAGTCAATTTTATAAAACAAAAAAGAACATGTCAACCATTTTAAAATGATCATAGTAAGTATTTTAATTAATCCATGTAGCTAAAATGTGTATTCTAAAATGAGTCTTGGGGATTTTAGAATAAGGTATATTTTGGCTTTGATGTTTATATATCACTCATGTTTTGTATGTGTCCTTTCATATCAGTTTCTAATCCAATACCTTCTAGAGTTGTTTTTTTTTTTTGTTATTGGGATATATTTTTGTGTTAGTATTGTAACGAATCCCTTATTTGACATATTAGATAACGTGGATGTTATTTTTCTTGGATTAATAATGTTTGGATTGTTTAGTAAACTCGAAACGAAGCTGAATCTACACAACTTGCAGTATAGCTATCTCTTTCACACATTTTTTAGTCAAGTTAATCTGTCAAACTACTACTAGCAAAACAATCAAGCCTCTATTTAAAAAAATCACGTAAAATTAAATGAAATAAAAATTGGTCACCTAATAATTTTGAAGACTTTATTCAATTTGTTTGCTTATATTTATCGACGATTTTTAAGATTATTTTGAAATGGTTAAATATAAAACATTCATTAATTTAAGAGGAAAATTCGATTGTCAGTTTATGTATAATTATAAAAGACATGTAGTCCTTACCATATTGAGTACAAGTCTACATGTATCTAAAGTATTGTAACTTGCATTTGTTGTGAAACATATTTTGATAACTTTCACTGCAAGACCGCTTCAGCTTTGACTGTGACAACACCTCATGACGTAAGGGTATTAGTTCATTGTTATATTAAAGTTATTTCAGCATTTTAGTAATAAATACTTACATAGGTACATATTGGTTGAGGTCGGAATAAAACAGATTCTAAAAACTTCATTCATATACATTCGGTCATATCGAAGTATTTTTTGTTTTAATCTGTATTGTGTTATAGACGAATAACGAATTGAAATCGATTACACATATTTTTATTCAATTAAATATTAAAAAAATATGTTTTTATTAATTATATAATATTAATATAAATGCAGTGCCCAAATTATTACAAAAAATAATTAAAATGATTAAACCTAGGAAATATTTTAAATTATTATTTTGTATTAAAGTGAATAATAATAAGTAAAAAAATAAAAGAACATTAAATAGCTTCCCTTTGAGAAGAACCCTTGGTTTTTATTCCATTAACACTTGTGGTAGATTTCACCCGACACATGTGGCTTTTATGACAATTTCCTTTGCCTAAATTACAAACACAAATCAAGAAAAAATTAAGCATTGCTCGCCATCGTTTAAACCCGCAATCTTTGGTTAAGGAACGTGTTCTAAAATTAAAAAAAAATAAAAGTTAGTACCCATTCTACCATGTACAATAAGATGAATGCGCAGAAAACCAACTTTCTAATATATTTTTTTGTATGCAATACGAATCGTTGTTTTCGTTGTTTCTGGAAATTTCGGTCAGAACAAAAGCCGATTGCTTTGCATTCTAATAACAATGAAGAAATAAATTCGAAATCTGTCTGATCTGGTTTTCGTAACATGCGTCTTTAATCTGTTATCGGTAAAATTAATTTTATTTTTAATTACCCTTGTAAGTAATTATTGTACTCAACTGTACGTACCAATATAACATTATCTAAGCATTCGATATTTGAATCGCAATACATTTTATTTTTAATTAGAAAGGAAAGTTGTCATCTATATTGTTATTCTACTTTTCAATCAATTATTTTGTTATTAACTGTGTTATAAAAGCCGGCGTGTATTGATATAATGGCACTGCGTATTAATTGCTTTTTTTAAAATAGAATACTAGACATTTGATTTTTGTTAAATTCAGCTTTAATTGTTCACGTTTTCAGTCACATAAGGTTACTCCATTTTGGAAACGCACCTTAATTTTGGTTAAGTTCGATAAACAGAACCACATTTCCCGCGTAAAAAATCAACCGAAAATCGCTTCGGCTTCTCAGGTTTATACAGAAAAAACGTGTCACGACACGTGCAAGAAAAAACACAACATGTTTTGTAAAAACAAAAATAAAAAATAAACGATGATTGTTTTGTGGTTCTTTACTTTAATGTTTAATCACGAAACAGCGTTGCATTCGAGTATTTGGCGAAGTAATGCATCGTATTCTTGTAGGTCATTGATCTATCCTTGATATACCTATATAATTACAAGTGATAGAGTTCAGTAGAAATGTTTTCGGTTAATATATACCTATTTGTCACCATTCTATGTTTGTATAAGTATGTCCTGAACCAAAGTCGAGGATCCCATTATATTCCCAGAATTATGAATTTTATTTATGGACAGGCTTGAGTTAACCTTCACCCCTAAATATCATTATTTATAACGAGCATAATTCCCTGTACAATTTGTACAATAACCTATATAATTAAATATAGTATTAAAACCAGTATACCTGTAAAATAAACTATAAAATATGATCAAAGTAATAAAAAACGCTCTCATAAAACGAAATCAGAACTATTATTTAAAAAAGCTACGCAGCTGCGATAGAATCTCATTTATCAGCTGATATTGGAGTTCTACAAGTCGTTCTCAATTAGTGAAATCCGGTCAGATCAATCAATCAGTTCGAAGCACTTTGCGGCTTCACGCTAATCCTGAGGTTCATCCAATACGATTAGCGCGAACTTACTGATCCAATGTTCAGCGCGATTGATTTGACAACTACATTTCACAAAGAAAAAAGACAATTGACTAAAACTTTTTTTTTTTTGAGGCGAAGATTATTTGCAAACAGCCATCATAAGTTCCATAGACATTTTTTTATTGTGAGAAATTGTTATATTTTTAAAATGTTTTGTAATAACTCTAAAAGATTTACATTACACCAAAATGATTTTTAGTAAAATCAAATAGTTAATTAAAATAGTAATTATACTGTAATAAGTAGACACGTTTTTATTACTATGGTAACACCTTATTAATATCTCACGCCAAGGGCTTCTCTCCCTTTGTGATGAAGATTTGGAACTAATTTCACGACGCTGATATAATGCGGTTTACTGAATACACATGTGACCGAATTTCATTGAAATTAGACACATGTAGGTTTATTCACAATGTTTTCCTTCACTGCCGAGCAAGAGATGAATTATAAACACAAATTCAACACATTGAAATTGAGCGGTGCTGGGCTTAAGTCCGCAAACGTAATTTATTATACAATTTTCTTTTTTTATATATTTGTACTAGTGACCCGCCCAGCTTCGTACGAATGCAATACTGATACTAAATATTCTACGGAATTTGTTTATTTACGACATCACATTAGAAACTTCTAAAATTATCAGTGTTTCTTTAATACATATATGGTCCATGTATTATATACAATAACCTTCCTCTCGAATCACTCTATCAATTTTGGTGATAGGGCTTTGTGCAAGCCCGCCTGGGTAGGTACTCATCAGATTTTCTACCGCTAGTACGCTGTATTGTTGTGTTCCGGTTTGAAGGATGATCGAGCCAGTGTAATTACAGGCACAAGGGACATAGCATCTTATTTCCCAAGGTAGGTGGCGCATTGACGATGTAAGGAATAGTTAATTTTCCTACAGCGTCATTGTCTATGGGTGATGGTGATCACTTACCATCAGGTGGCCCATAAGCTCGTCCGCAAAACCATTTTCGTCCGCAATACATAGGGACAGACAGGGGTAAGCGACTTTGTTTTATACTTTGTAATGATTTAAATGAAAATCATTAATAAAATACTCCACCTGTTATATTATACAGATTGTTATTTGTTAATGTAATCGTTGAATATAAAACGAGCGCGCTTAATACGGTTATACGGTAATGTCTGTCATGTCGTATCGTGATAAGCGTATCTATTACTTGATTGTTCTGATCGATCATATTTGATTCTCTCTCGTTAGCCGGTCTACTTTCACTGGCTATATATCAATGCTTAGTTGATTGCGTTTTCAATTTCATTGTTCTCAAAGATATCGAGTTAACAAAATTTAGTTTGAATAAAGTAAAACGGTTGTTTTAAATGGTTCTTTTATTGCTTCGAAGTAAGTTGACTGTAACTTAAAGAAAATAAATCTTGCAATTAAAATATGCATTCAACTTCCGCATTAACTCGTATCAAGTAATCATCATCATCAGCCATTATTAATTCAATGCTGCACAAAGGACCAATATATACTGATTGTATATGTATGTATGTGTAATGTAATTCAATATAAGGATGGCTTTATGCATCTACTGTACGCTCTTTCTTGCATGTGCTAAGGTTGGCTGGTAGATAAGGCTATATAGCTTTAAGTCCGCCTTTTGCTCAATTTATTTTTTGTTAAATAGTTGTGCAATAAAGTTTAAATAAATAAATAAATAAATATATATATTGAATTAATGCCTTTTTTATGCTATTGGTTGTCCGACGAACATATGGGCCACCTGATGACAATGGCGCTGTAAGAAACATTAACCATTTCTTTCATCGCCAATGCGCCGCCAACCTTGGGAACTACCATGGTCTGTCCTGCCTGAAGCTACACTGGATTACTAGCCCTTCTAACCGGAACACAACAATACCAAGTGCTGTTGTTCGGCGGTACAATGGCCCTCCGCTGAGTTGGATACCACATCCTTCAAGGTCCAGCTGGATCGAGACCGCTTACGCATCGTTTGCCGCATATTGACTACCGATGACAACCCAGTTGTCAATTGTTTTAACTAAAAACAGAGGTGGCTCAGTGGATACAAACGATTTCACTTAAGATCACCAATAACTCACTCACTTGCCTAATTTATAATTCAATTCGTGTTTGTTAGTGAAAGGAAACGACGTGAAGTATAAAAGTATAATGTGGATGAAATTCTGCCACGTGTTAATCTACCAATCAGTATAGGGGTAGCGTGCTGTAATTATGCTTCTCCTTAAGAAATGATGCTATTTCCCAGCAGTGTGGTAGTGATTACTTTTGTCGCTAGGAAATTGTCAACTATCTAAAATAACAATGTAAACTGGCTACTTCTCTTCTCATAATATTCGAATATAAGAATAATTACCCATTTAATTGTATTTGCGCTTTCAATGGAACACAATAATACAACTCATTTCTATTCTGTAGAATATCTGGTTATAACTAGTTAGTGGGTAGTGTCGACCAAATGGGACCTGCATTCCCCAAACGTCGAATGTATACATAATATTGTCTATTATTAAACATTACTTACCTGAGCCCTGAGTAAATTTATGATTAATTTATCATCGGTGGATTTAACGATTATTACAAGCTTATAACGGTTACAGCCATATACGTGTAATATTTAACCGCAGCTGCAAATTACAGGACGTTTCTAAAAATAAACACGTAATAACGTTGGCGCCGCATAATTGTATTTTAATAAAGTCTGCCGACGTTAAGAATGTTGTTAGAATCGAATCAGCTACGTATCACACCGATTTGTACCTAATTGATTCAATACGTCGCGTCTAGATGGCGCTTAAATCAATAAGACAGATTTGCAATTTAAATAATATAGATAACTCCCGTTTATGATAACGCTGTGAGTTTTTTTACCATTATTGAAGTAATTAAGCACAACGTTATACATATTTAAACGTAACAAGACATATAATAAAAACAAATGAATATTGTAACCATAGATAATAAGTTTTTTTTTTAATTTTCATTTGCAGGAGGAGCTGTATTTCGAATTCCAAATATTTAAAAAATATATGCTTCTATTCGTTACTTGATATTTTGAAGTCATTAGATGCGAAAAACGAAATAAAATATTAATTTAAGTATACAATATACTCGTTAAGAATTCGCCAAACATTATTTGTGAATACATTAAGTTTTACAGTTCGTTACAGCACTAAAGTCTACAACAACTATTATTGGTTAAGGAAAACCGAAAAGTTAATTGGATTTATCTCATCACTGAATTCCAATGCGTTTCATAGTAATAGATTTTTTTTTCATTAATAGAAGAAAGGCAAATTTAATACGCGTTAATAAATACATTCTAGAGTACTTACTTCTACATCGGCTGTGAATGTAGACTACTGGCTTGATGAATCCGGAATAAAATAAATAAGATACTCACGGCTACTCGAAATTTTTCGGACGTAAAAAATTAATGATGTTATTTGAGCGTAATCCCCGTGAAATACCGCCTTTATTACACCTTTCACCCTCGTAAAGCGTGCGGAGCTAACATCAGAAGAAATACATCAAACCCAAAGTCCAATGATCCGCTAAAGAAATGAAGATTTTAAGCTCGATTCACACTATCAATATTCAAAACTCCAGGTAATTTAACGTACCGTTTATAAGATGTTTTATCAATAACAGATGAAAATTTTAATGTACTATATACACATACATATATTATGTTTCAATTAATATTTTGTGACGCATTATAAAGTTTTTGCTATAGAACTAGCTATGGAGCGCTTGTCATAACTACGTTGCTTAAGGATTATGTCACACCGCATCATAAATAAAGATTTTCCCTTGTTGAATATCAATATTATGCTTCGTGTGGAGTCAGCTTTATAGCGATAAAAGAAAGTAGGTGGTAATGTTTGCCAGATTATGAGCTCTAAGCGCAAACCCAATGCCTGTGACACCTGTACTGATTACAGACTTAACGACTTCACTGATAACGTTGTTATTTTTTTTCGTACTTCTATTAAAGAAAACTAAAGAATATAAAATTGCATAAATACTCTTAACGTATTTATAAAAAAAAAACATTACTTTTAAATTAAACTTGAATATTATAAATGATAATAATTTGAAAAAAAATAATGAATAAGCGAAATCGATATATAAGACGAATTTAATTTAATTAAACATACTTGTTTACAAACACTCAAATTAATTAGTCAATACCCATATTATCAAATGTTATTTTCTTTTTTTTAATTAGATTTTATTAATAATGGATCTTAAATTAATACAAGCAATAAATTCGCTTATCGCGTGCCGTCATAATTACCAAATATTATATTGTAATGAACGCCTTAATACTCGGACAGCTTGCGTGCCTGTAATTGAAGAAATAATTTCTCTTTCTTAAAAGAGTGCCGTGCCATGTTTTCGGATGTGGCGAAATGTTTGCGATATTGAATTTTAAATTCACCGTATGTAATAACCGTTCCGCGTATGTACATACAAAGGCAACAATGAAATATTAACATTGTAAAGACTAAATTCAATTAAATACGAATACCAGGAAGGCATAAATAATGTTAATCAGTACTTTATTAAAGATATTTCATTCTGTCAGGTTATACAAAAATTATAATCTCCATAAAAATTACATTTTTTCGCTTGTTCCGAGCCCGTTGCCACGCAAAACAATCTCACGAAAAAGATTTTTTTTGTCGCAAACCGCCTCGGCTCGTGCAAAAACATTTGCAATTCCGACGGTTTCACACTCCCAGACGGCTCTCTACAAAGTAAGGGATATTTTTTCGTCGATTTATGTTTGCATCGCGATTATTTTAATGACGTTTTTTTTTCGACCATTAGTTAGCTTTATCGATTCGGCACGAGCAATTAGGTGTCCGATCCGATCCGGTCGTCCGATCTCAGCAAGTGGCCGATCATGATTGATGATGTTTTTGGGTTATTACGAAACTCCCGCACCTCCCCTTTCGCTTATCGCTATGGGTGGAACGGGGATGAATGTTACTCATTTTGTTAATGCGGTTGACGTCTCGTACAAAGCAGATAACGGTGTTTGAAGCTACTTTGACGTAAATGAGATTTTCTTGGCTTCACCTAAGGGTTCCATTAAGGATAATAATGGAATTATAAGAATAAGTAGGCGTGAATGATTTTTCCATCGGCATTAAGGGAACGAAAATAGATATGAAGTTTAAACGGTTTATTGAAGGGATGCTATGATGAAGATAACTTAAAAGGATTTTACCGATATCGGTTCGAACTCCCTAAAATGTTTTTATCAATTTGAATGACTCAATTCTAAAATGTAATTCTTAGAGACTAGTATATAAAATAATGATTGGATTGCTCCTTTATTTCGTGAAATGGTAACTGTGTACTATATCATACTGTTTCTTTTGTTGTCTTAATATTCAAATTTAATAATTCGTTTACTTTTTCAGTGGGCGGCATGTCCCGCGGTGGTAGCGGCGCCGGTAAGACGGCGACTGCGAAACGCGTGCCGCCGCCGGCTGTGCCCGGAGACGCGTTCGGCACACCACAGCACAGACACTCTGGATCTAGTTTCGGGTCTCAAGGTTACGCGTCCTGCGAGGAACAGGCCTACCCACAGCCGCCTGATACACCTTCACACACCAGAGGTAAGTACGGAAACGAGATAAATGCACATTTTTAATTCTTTAAAGCACACGACGATTCATATTTGATATTACACAATGGTACCTCTTTTATGCTGCTTTACTTACCAATTACCAAATTTTACTCTAATTCTATGTAATTTCATCAAATTTTTTGTACTATTCTTACGTCAATTTTAACTAAAATGTCACTGCTTAATCATTTTTGGGCTTGAATATGATAAGGTATATTATTAATATTATATGACGCTTATACACATTGCCTCTGTTTTCAGATGATCATTCAGACTATGGCAGCACAGTGTCAGGCGTGTCAGGAGTGTCGGGAGCTAGTGGAAGCTTGGGCAAGAGTCCAGCAGGTGGAGGAACCTTCACCTTCCCACCACCCACACAACCTCTCACACATAAAGCAGCTGTTTACTATCACCACCAGCTAGCGCTGAGCGATGATCAGGGAATAGATATGACACAGGTAAGGGAATTGATGGTATATTTTTTGCAATTTTATATAATAAGAGAAAGTCTATAGAGAAACTCTCCAATGGCACTTAAAATATTGTCACCTAAATTACTCGAAGCACGTTCTACCTGAATACCATCAATTATTGACAAGAAATAAATCATCCGTCAAACTGTTGTTTACTTTTGTTTTTATTCAAAGCGGTTTAAATAACACAAGATTGATTGCATCTTTTAAATTAAGAATGTTTTAAAATAAAAGCATAATTATGGTAACAGGTGTCTCATAATTCATTATTCAATCTTCAGAGCCCCGGCCGGGACAGTCCGGGCTCATCGTCAGGATCAGCGGGATCAGGATCTAGGCACTCTTCGGCGTCATTGGACAGCGGGAGAGCATCGGGTCGCATGCCCCATCATCACCACGCCGCTTGTCACTGTGGGGACACCGTAGATAGAGTTCGTGCTATGATCGCACAGGGGCTACCTGTAAGTGCATCACATCCTCCTTTCTTTGGCAAAGTAATATAGCAATTATTAATTTCGATGATAGTAAAGTCAATGAAAATGACAATGTATTTTGATGATCACGATTCACTTGCTAAATTGAAAAGTTGAAACGACGAAGACGAATTCAAATGCGCTTTGTCTAAATCTCAATAGTTTCTAATTTATAGTTAATTTAAAATGAAGACTACTCGGAAATATCCTCCATTGATGGAACGTGACAGCATAGCTTAAACCCCATCAAAAAGCGTAGACAGGTCTTAGCGGTGGTACTTTTAGAGGGTGTTGCATACTTTCACAATATTTAAATTTATTGTTCTATCTTTTTCAGGACCAAGATATAATACATGCTTGGCTAGCCGACTTACAAATGGAGGAATATGCTAGACTCTTCATAGAGGCAGGCTATGATCTTCCAACTGTTACGAGAATGACACCTGAGGACCTAACGGCAGTCGGCATCAAGAAACCAAATCATCGCAAGAGATTAAAGGCTGAACTCGCTAATTTAAATGTACCGGACAATTTACCAGACTACATTCCGGTTAGTATTCAAGTATTAGGTTTATAATGATTTATCATGAATGTCTTTCTTACGTTCAGATCTTTTTAAATTATGAAAGGAGACCTTTTTTAATGCCTAACTAAAAAACAAAAGCATTGTACAGTCGGTGTAAGAAAAGGATCTTCACCTTAAGATCTACTTTCGTGCGCTCAGTATGAGCGATAATCTGCTTTACCGATTGAGAATGACGTATTGCGTCGCAATGATTCGATGTTTATATTCAAAAGGTACTAAGAGCTTAAGACTTATAAAGGAATGTTTTGAAAACTGACGAAGGTTTTCTTACTCTGACTATACTTAAACTGTTTTTGACGTCGCAAGGTATACACTGGCTATATTATATATAAAATAGATACTTAATTATGCCATTAAAGTAAATTTTTAAGGTTCAAGATTTTATATACATATTTTTTAGTTAAAGAAAAAAGTTCTTGTGAGAAGTCGGAGCGAGATGCATTATACATGATTACCAATTACTCATATTTTATGGAACTATAAAGAACTCTTTTTGAGCTGTACGTTTGGTACACCGATACATATTTTTATGATGTACTAAAATATATTTTCTTTATAGCCTGTTTTATATAAAAGTACTAATTAGCAAAAATATAACAGTACTATATTTGAGCCTCGTAAGAAACAAGAGTTATTAATAATTATAAACAATTAAATTTCATTTTCCTTTGCGTACTATTGTAAAGTGGGTCTCTCGGAAGATCGAGGTACATTAATAATCATAATTATAATGCGCATATCATACCAATATATCTCAAAAGATATATAAATTAACGGGGCAGTTATTCATTTTAATAAAATGCAGACAAAATGAATGTTGATTGGACTTTGTGCATTCATCATTCATACATTCATTCATTACCGTTTTTTATAACACAAGAAGCATGTCATCTCAAATTACAGTCAAGGACGTGACTATTTATGCAAAAAAAACATATGCTCGTCTTACTTCTAAAATTAAATTATGCTTAAATTTCGATTTAAAAAAATATTATTTAATAATATAATTTTTCCAGGGTTCGCTAGAAGAATGGCTTCGTCTGCTCAGATTGGAAGAATACGGTCCCGCCCTCGTGGCTCAAGGCTACCGGACAGTCCACGACGTTACACAACTGGCTTGGGAGGTAATCGATTTAAAATTATATATTAACTCTTTACGAATATCGAGTAATTTTGTATTTAAAAAAAAAATAAAAAAAATATAAGATACTTAGAAAATATTTTGTCTTCAACGAATCCCATTTTGATAAGTAAATGACATGTTTTTATGTTTCAAGACTTATTAACTCGTCTATTTTCCGTATAGGATTTAGAGGATATGGGTATAGTTCGCCTCGGTCACCAGAAAAAGATCCTGCTGGCTATAAAAAGAGTGAAGGATATACGAGCTGGAAAACGGAGTATAAGTAGCCAGGGATCGATCGACTTCTCTCGAATATCAGGACAGGTACGGCATAGACAAGTAGATTTATTTTTTCTAATTGTTTGTAGTGATGTTTTAGATAGAATCCTATAGATGATTCTTAAATATGGAAGTGGATTTTTAAAAATTTTTAAACCAATATCGTTTTCCCATCCACTTCCATAACAATTATTTAATCTATAAATATCTGACCATAGAGCAATGTTTAGTTTTATTTTTTGTTGAATTTGATAATATATTATCTATGAAGCATCACTTCAAAACAATAATGTTTCAAATTATGATTTAACTTTTTACTTTTTATATTTATTAATTTTTATCATTCATAATTTCATTTCATTCATAATTTATATCTTTTAAACTGTTTCCTTTTTTAATGATTAAGTTTCTACTAATAATTTTTATTGACTTTTTTATATTTTAATAAACAAAGCCAAATATTCATAAATTTGAATTAATAATTATCTAACAATTTTATATTTTACTAACGACGCTTAAAATAACATATATGGCGTTTTAGTAAAAGTTATGTTAACCAGGCGTTCTTCAGGCCGTATAGGGCTTTAGATGTTAGTTCCATGTGTAAACAGCCCAGCACTAAAGTTTTTTTCTTTGCAAAGCCAGACGTGGACTGTTTATGGGAAAATAAAGTCCATACGGACCGAATTGGCCTCAGATCATCAGACACTTATCGAAATTCCAATTTTCCCGACACGTTCTGAAATTCGATTTTCATTTACGCTTAGACGTTTAGAAGTTTCTTTTCCATCGCCATCACTGTCGCTGTCAAACATCTTTGCGACTTTGTATTAAAAAAAAAAACAACTGTCAAAGACTGTCAATATTGACATAACATTTGTTTGTGTCAAAGAGGTTTATAAATGAGTCGCAGAGCTGTCCACTTCACCCGTCAACGCTGCATCCACCTCATACCACTAGCCCGAAGCAGCATGTGAATGTTTTGTTTTCTTTTCTTTTTCCAAACACAAACCGCACTTGGACCTAGAAGGATTTATATCCGAGGGAGCATTACCAGCCCTGGGAGAGACACGCGAGGAGTTACCATAAACCTCCCGATCTAAAGTTTGACGCCCTATCAACGCCCCTATGTGGCACAGACTTGGTCCCCATCCAGGTATGACACTGACGGCTGTCAGTTTGACATTGCACCTCGGCACCCGGCTTTTATGTGCACCTGACTTTTTGAACGTGTTCTATGTGTGTGTTACCCATGTTTCGTGTTTACTATGCCTAGGTTGATCTCTTAGGAGCTGAATAAATTAGATTGCACGGTAGACATTAGAATATTTATATTATAAAAATAATACTATAAAGCATGAAATTTATATAATGAATAATAACAAGCGCAAATATTATAATGAAATTAATATAATAATATTTAATTAATAAAATATAAGTATTTATATATAGTATTTGTACATGCTAATGCATGTTTGATAATCTAACAATGATATTTTAATGATTGTGATTTGTATTGTGAAAAGTTGAAAGCTGTACATAAAAACTGTCAACTTGATTTAAATACAAAGGTAAGACTAATAGATCTCAACTTCTCAGATACGTCATCCGCGCGGTAAATCACTTGAGAGTCTGGAGGACCCTTCAGAGAGAGCATCGCATACGACATTTTCGCCAGAAGCTGGATTTTACTACGGAGGTCAATGGCGGCGTTCCTACGACGACGGAGACATAACTCCAACAAATGACAGCTCCTATGAAGGCGGTGGTACGCTACCTCGTCCAAGAGGATTAGTAAGACCACGACCGGTAGCGAAAATCCAAGCGACACCGGCGTACAGGGATAAATCTCCAGACTACACGTACGACGAGATAGCGTACTCGGCGAGATTGCAGCGCGTCGCGTACGGAGCGAGCCCCCACGTGGCCAGGAAGCCCCCGCCGGAGCCACCGAAGAGACAGAGCTCGCAGTACGCTCCGTTCACTCGATTCGGGCAGACCACGGTTGAGATACATCCGGAAAAGAGTCTGCCCCTCAGCCTGCCGGCGTACCCGAGCTCGGATTCGCTGAGCGTGTCGTTGGACAGCACGGGGCTACTGCCGCCGCCGCCCGCGCCCTCCTCCCCGCCGCGCCGCTACGACGACGACAAGCTGCGCACGGGCTCCGATGCCAGCTTCAAGGTGAGGCGAACATCACTCTAATATTACTGACAATAAACTTCTTCTTAATCCTTCCTCATCAATCATTCATCAACAACAACAACAACAACAGCCTGTAAATTTCCACTGCTGGGCCTCCTCTCCCTTTGAGGAGAAGGTTTGGAACATATTCCACCACGCTGTTCCAATGCGGGTTGGTGGAATACACATGTCGCAGAATTTCTATGAAATTTGTCACATGCAGGTTTCCTCACGATGTTTTCCTTCGCCGCTGAGCACGAGATGAATTATAAAGACATATTAAGCACATGAATCAGCGGTGCTTGCCTGGGTTTGAACCCGCAATCATCGGTTAAGATGCACGCGTTCTAACCACTGGGCCATCTCTGCTCTCATTCATCATATTAAGTACTATTTTACGTTAAATATAATAATATATTTGTTTTCATTTTATGAACAACTATGATTGTTATGTTATGCTATACCATAACATGACAATACTCATTTCTGTTCATAACATAGAAATCTCACAAAATGTTTTCTTCCACAGTCAAGTTCGAGCACAGAATCGGATAGCATTCCATTCGCAAACGAAAACGCAGGAACTATAAAACAGAATCGGGGTCAGATAGCGGGACGTCCCCACACCGTCGACTACGGCCGGGCGGGGATCCCCCTCGCCAACCTGCCGCGGAACCCGGACAAACCCAACCCCCTCCCTGAGCATAAGGAGGAGAACAAAAGTTCGGAACCCGTAGACGTCCTCAACGATATCGGCAACATGCTCGCTAACCTCACGGACGAGTTGGACGCCATGTTAGAAGAAGAGAAACGCCAAGGCCTGGCCGATTCCTAAAATCCCCCCTACAAAAGCATTCTACTCGAATACAAAATTAATTTAAATAGATTGAATAAATTCCAAAGATTAATGTCTTGATATCTATCTACAACATTGATGCGAACTATTGGAAGTGAATGTTAATTTTTCTAGTGTATTTTGGGTATTAATGGACATTATTTATGATAACTAAACGATTGTAACAGTTGTTTTATCGTTGTTCATGTGTATGACAATTCTGAATAGCAATAATTCTGGTTTGACAGTCATAAAATAAATTAATGATTAGCTTAAACCGCCCAAGCATGCTTCTTACAAAGTCTAGAAGACCTCATGTGACATATCCGAATCGCTATTTGGATGGAGATAATGAAGATTTAAGTATTAAATCTTTTATAATTTACTTATTTTATCTCACCCTAATACAATGTGTTTAAAATAGGGGTTATTTTAATATCGAATAATGTATTTAAAAAAAGAATGTTATTTTGTGACGTTTTGCGGTTTGTCTTCAAATAGCGCGCTTACACTGCCTTGATCCGTCGCCTTGCTATCTTATACCAAGTATCAAAATAATGTCATCAAGTAAACTTTTAGCCGATCTTATACTTTATCTTATATCAAGCCAGAATGCTCTTTTATTGCAATAAAATTAATATGCATAGTTTCTTAAATACCTCCAAATATTTGTACTGTTTAGTACTTTTTTAAATATTTGTTTTTCGATTAATTCCATTTTTGTTGATCTTTTTATAAATAGTTCCTTATTTAAATTTACAATAGTTGTGTTTTCGTTTCCCTCGGGATAGTTTAAATTAGATTTAGTCGGATCCAAAAACAGATGAGAATGGCTATTTTTGTAAATAACATTTTACTTAAATTATGTCATAGAATAAATATATCCAGTAGTTAGTTTTCCATGTACAATAAAATTGTAGAGTACTTTAATAATATTGTGTAGAATAGAATAGTTAGAATTTATACAAAATGATAGCTCTAGCGATAGTGTGAAAATTTAGGGATTACGATGAATGTATAATAGCCCTTCGTATAAAGTAGTTATAGATTTCATACATGTTTGTAACCTTTGATTCTTTTTCATCCACATTAATTGCAATTGCCAAGGGCATTTGGCATGGCATTGGACCAACAATTTGCCAAAAGTGACGTCACTAGCGATATGCAAACATTTCTTGACATCTCTCTAAGGCACTTGCGGTTGATTAAACGACCGCTTTGCCCACGCTGGCGCTTAATGCGAATCATTAAAAGTTATAACTGCTTACACTGATGCCTGTTACAAAAGTTTAAATGTGGCTTAAACCACAATATATATAAATATGAAAACTGATGTACCAATTCTCAAACTTTTGTATTTTAATAAAAAATCATAACTGTATCTCTAACACGTAATTTTAATACTGTCCACTAACAATGTGATATGAAGTGGCCATATTATAATACTGGTGAACAATTTCGTTTAAATAAAGAATAAAAGTGGCTGCTAGAGCCGTGTAACATATAGCAACACTCCTTTTTATACACATGACTAGATTTTTCAAGCTAACATGAAGTAAACAATAAATAATTTTAGTAACTAAAGGTAGCAAGTTATAAAATATTTTTAGCTTTGTATTGTAAATATCTATAGAGATCAGTGTTTCTATACAGTCTCCTTTGATACCTAACACGTCATATTTAGAACTTTTGTATACCTACCTGTTATTGAAACCGTCACTCGTATGTTTTTGTTTTTTTTTTAATTTTTAATGAGCTAGGGTCGCTAGAATAGATCGGTGCTAGATATGAAATCTGAATCAAGCCATATATTTTGCGTCATTATTATCGTTAATTTAAAATTAACATTATTATTATCCTTGGTCTATGAACTAGTCAAAATTATTTTGTTGAGTGACGGTTATTTATGATTAATGTTAAATGGTAATCAACTATTACTGGAAGCAGCTTATAAATCTCTTATTTTATAATTCAGTTCTTATTTGAATAAATATTTGTAATATCCAATACTCTGTGTTTTTATTTTGTCTTCGAGAATATACCTCGTGAATATGACCATACACTGTGTTTTATAATTTTAGTTAAAAAACCTAAAAACAGTAAAGTTTCTTCAAAAGGAAGTAAATAAGATTGCTTATGCTTTTTTATTCTAATTACGTATTTTGACTTCAATTTTTCATTTTTCAATTTTAACCCTTGAGTTTGGTAAAGATAAAAAAAAATATATTATAGCCACTAATAAAATTAGTGCCATTTCTTTTATCAATTAAAAATATTTGTTTAGTTGGTCCAGCAATACTTACCACTTAATATGTTTATAGCTTCTATTAAAATTTGAAATAGACATTACTTATTATTCAATAAACAGGGATAAAGAAGTGTAGTATTGTTTCTTGTGGAATATCCCTATTTCAAATAAAAAATATTTAAGGAAATAGGATAAATACAAACATTTTATGAACCATAAATAACCATCGTCAGACACCAAATATGTACCTACTTGGCGAAAATCTGTGATGAAAAATTTGGTTTAAAACCAATTAAGGGCATATTTCCTAAATATATTATATTTTATATAGACATTGAATAATTAAAAAAAAAAAAAAAATAATGCAGCTTAAGGATAAAAAAACTTGCCAGATTATCCTTTCGTCTACAAGAACCAGCTTCATGGTGGACAGAACTGATATTGAAACGAATTAATTAAATCTTATTTTATATGTAAAAACATATATAGGTATGTTTGTATTTCCATCGTTACTGCAATATTATTATTTATTGTTCTATACTTTGACACCTGTGATAATATTATTCCATGCAACCTTGGATATATTGAAATAGGCATGACGAATGATTTTCAAATTCTCTTTCATATTGTATGTACACACATATTTGATACGAAAAACACTATATTTCGGTAATTAAATAAGCCTTACGGCAGTTTTTATTAATTTTCTTTAATCTTTGACATTGGAGTATGAAAACAGCTCGTAAGTGTCATGGCGACGTCGTGACGTCACGGGTATATAAACAAGCTTCTCGTTGTCATTTTTTGTATGTGCTGCAAAGAAAATTTAACTGAAAAAATGAATTCCAAGGTTTATAAGTCGTGTGCGGTCCCTTTATGTAAAAATACGTCTCTCGTAAACCCTAATAAGTTGTTTGTGTATGTTCCACACAAGAAAATAATACGAGATAAGTGGTTAAAGCTAGCTCGGCGAAACCCAAACAGTGTAGCGACGAATACACCACTTTATTTCTGTGAAGACCACTTTGATGTGAGTATGTTATATTATGATATTAATTTTAAAGTTGAAATCTTTGTTTACCGTAGAAAAATTTTAAATATTGAGTGAGGCTTCACAATAACAATTGAGGTTATGTTTATGTTGGTTATGTTTCTTCTCATCAATTATTTTAATCTTGCAGTTGCCAAATGATATGGAGAACTATATGGAGTATCATATAATGGGATCGGTATCGCAAGTTCGAATGAAACCAGGTTGCATGCCCAAAAAATTTATATGTCAGCCAGACAGGTTAACGAGAATGTCTGACTTAATAGAGAGACCCCATGTAGCAAAGAAACGGAGGATGATGATTGTAGAAGAATGCGAAAAGCAATTTGAAGAAAGCAGAATGGTTACAGAAAATTTACAATCTCTTGCAAATGCATCCAGTAGCTCAGGTATGTATTTTAATATTCATTAGTCCATCGCAATCATAAATATATATATATATATTCTTAATTTCTCACCATTCTTATATGAATAAAAAGATACTAACATTTATTTAAATTAATAAAGCACCTCCATTGCCAAAACACAAATCATATAAAGATTTTTGTTACTTAGTAATCTCTTTAATTTAGTAATAATTATATATTTTCTTTTACAGTTCAGCAGACTATTGAAGAAGCTACACAACCACCAACACCTAGAATGCTAGATAAATCAGTACAAGTGTACATCAGTAAAACTTTTAGAAGCAAAGCTATCCAAACAAAAGCCAGTTTGGTAAATCAGATGACATCACCATTGAAGCCATCTCAGCACTCCGTCTCTACATCACCATTTAAAATAAAAACTATTATTAATAGTAACCCATCAAAACCAAGTGTAACTGTGTTGTCAAAAATAATAAGAAAAATAGAACAATCAGATAGTGATACTTCCTATACTCCCTCTTTGGCTCAGCCAGACTCATCACCATCCACAAAATCTCTTCAAATAGAGTCTATATCAGATTGTAGCGAAATGATAGATGATGACAAAAAGAGAGAAGATTTAAATAATTTAAATTGTACTTTGAGAAGAATTAATAATAATCCCCGTGCTTATATTGGCATTCCTTTAAACTGTTTTTATTTAGTGAATGTGATTCAAGAACAGACAGGTATACCATTTGAACATATTTTACTATGTCTTAAAAAAATTAAACTGAATAATTCTTTCCGTGAACTTGCTGATGATTTTGGCATGGATAAATCGTATCCAAGCAAAATATTTTTTAAAAATATACCTGTTATAGCAAGCGTATTGCGTCCTTTTATTGTAAAATTAGATAAAGACTTAATTAAAAAAAATTTACCTATGGCTTTCAGGCATAAATATAGTAAAGTTACTTGTTTAATAGACTGCTTGGAAATTGAAGTCCAAAAGCCATCAAAGGCCTTAAACCAAGCACTTTCTTGGTCAGACTATAAGAAAGCAAACACTATAAAATATCTTGTATCTTGTACTCCAAATGGGCTAATAAATTATATATCAAATGGTTATGGAGGCCGAATTACTGACACATGTATTGTCGAAACATCTGATTTTTCAAAATGTTTGCAACCAGGTATGTGGGTCATGGCAGACCGTGGTTTCAAACATATTGAAGTTTATTTGAGACAAATGGGTGTGCGGTTAGTAAGGCCTCCAAGTGTTGTCTCTGGAGCTAAGCTTACAAAAGCTGAAGCGAAGGAAACAAAACAAATTGCAAGTTTGCGGATCCATGTTGAAAGATTGATCCGACGAATACGAGAATTTAACATGTTAAAACCCCATGCATGTCTTAACTTAAGTTTAGTTAAAGTACTTGATGAAGTAATAACTATAGCTTGTGGTTTGATAAATGTACAAGATGCACTAATTAAATAAAACACATTTATGTAAGCAAATTACTTTTTTATTTTCTGTTCTATACTTTTATTTCCTATTCTATACTTTTATATAAAAGTGGATACACATGGGATTTCCAAAAAGAAATAACACTAACAAGAAATTCTGATATATAACTTTCATCAAATTTTATAGATAAAATTTCTACTTCTTTATTGATGCAAAAATTTGGGTTTGCTACACAAAAGTAACAGTTATTTATGCCACTCAGAAACATTTGCATCTGCATCTGTGCAAAGCATTTTTTACTCGGTTTACCATTATTTACATAATTTAAATAAGTTTTATCACTTATGGGACACTTAATCTCAATAATACAGTCGTCACATATTCCATCAGGGGAACCTGCTAACATGGGATACATTTTTGATACGAACAGTCCACTATCTTTTATTTTTTTCCCAAGCTTCTTGCTAACTATATCTTTCACTTGAGCTTCTAAATACCTCCCACGTTTCATGGCTGGTGTGTCTATTATTTTTCCCCCCATGATTGTTGCAATGAGTGTACCATCATCAGTCTTGCACCGACTGACTTCAAATGCTTTAGAAGCGGTTATCCTGCCATATCTGAGTTCATGCCACAGATTATTTTTGTACTGGTCCCTTGTTTGATTTTCAATTTTATTTATAATTTCAACAGACAAGTTGACCTTACTTAAAAATACATCAGGACACTCTTCTTTGTATGTCAATACCAGATGGTGCATTGACGCACTCAGTAGGTCATCAAAAACATAATCATGTTGATATTTTAATATTTCACAGTTGGAAGTTTTTCTTTTCTTGCTTTCTTCTAAAAATCTTTCTAAAACTTTTTGATTAGATGGCACTATAGGGCTTCCTTTGGCTAACTCTTTTGCTGAAATATACTTTAAAGTAGTGCCAACTCTTGAGAGCTTTGATTTTAGCCAATAGCACTGTACTTCAGTACATGAAGGTTCTTCGCTTCGCCGATGGACCCACATTAGCAAAGCTATGGCGTGTTTACAGCCACCCTGAGCTGCAACACAATCATGACACTGAACTGATATGACTTTCTCATTATCTTCATCAACTATCAAAGTGACTGCATACAACTTTGCATGGACTTTATGTTCCGGGCAAATCTTGCACTTTACTGTGCAGACATTCTCTTCTCTTTTCAGTTGTACATAACTGATTGCATCATCGCCATAGGATGGTCTTGAAGACCTGGAATAAATAACAATAATCAGGACAACATCTACATACTGACTTGACATGGTGTTTACGTTAATCATAGTACATGTTAGAAATAAGTATGTACATAATATGTATTTACAGATAAAATTTTATAATGAGACATAGGTACTGTTTGTAGGTGTTAAAATATACTCTCTATATTGTTAAAGACATGTTTATGTTCTTGTTACAACATAAAAAAGTGAAGTAGTTACATAACCTAAAAGATAATCTTATTTTTGTAAAAATGAAAATATTTCATTGTTGACCAATGTCACGAAATGTTTGAACATCTTCAGATAAATACAAACTTTATATACTTACAAGGAGGTTTTTACATTTCTGAACTCGGAGGAGCAAAAATCTTTATTTGATGCGAGGAATTCTCCTAACATCAGTATATCAATCCTCGGTAAATTAGAGCTTGTTGCCTTTATATAGCCTGGCTCCATCGTTATGATGTCGAGAAATGGCACTGATGGTAACAAATCGATAAAAAACTCAATAAATATGCGTAAACACAACAAAATCTGAAGCTTCTCAGTGATATTTATATAGACGTGACGTAATGCGCTGTGATTGGTGTTTCATTCAAAATGGCCGATTGTAGTTTTTACAGCTTAATTTTTATTGAATATCTTATTAATCTCAATTTATTTATTATAATAAAATTCTTTAAAAAATATCTTTAAATATAGATTATTCGATAAAATCAAAACATCTTAAATTATTTAACACTGTCGACACGCCTATTACGTATTTAACTATTTATAGATGAATATATAATAGCAAAATATAATTAATATTAAAATTTTATTCAAAACAATTATTACCTACGATATTTACTCTGTAATGTTGGCTCTTTGATAAGGGCAAAAACTATGTTATCTGTGGTACTTGTCACTGTTTGCAAATTTGAGCTGTGTAAAGCTGCGCGATCGATAACTTATATTGGAAGATATTCGGAGTTTGTGAGGTCAGAGACATTGATGGGCTGTGAGGTTCAGCACTAAAATACTTACAGTATTTTCGAAAAGTGATAAAATGGATACAGCTGGAGCTTACGGTGGTGGTAAAGCTGGAGGAGCGTTTGATCCTCAAGCTTTTATCCAGCGGCCTCCTGTGATAGTCCGAGCAGTTTGTTGGGTAAGTTATATATGCAACATTAGATATTATGTCATGTAACAAGACAGAGGAATAGTTCTTCGAAGATATACCTTAATTAAATTTGAACTATTTTAAACGACCTCATCTATATTTATTTCGAAAAAAAATTAGTATTTTAAAACAAAATGTTCTTTTTGCGTATTGACGTACATCATAGTGAACATATAAGTTAACATTACCCATTTATGTGACAACAATCATGTGATTGACCTTGTAAATATACCTATAGGTTTTTCCTAACAATTTCGATATTCCTACCACATATATTACAGAATCAATACAATGCCTCCAATAGGTCAGCAGAGATCACTTCTTATATGGATATGATAGCAGATTCATTTGTACCACTCCCTTGTATGATATATATAGATTAAGTATCATAATTTTTTCATAGATAAAAAGGAGGTTTTAATGAATACTTCAATGGAAATATTGCAACTAAAAAAAAATAACTATTAAAATAAATATACAAAAATTTATGCATTTAATCGAGTGTTTTTTTAACAAATAGAATGTAGAGGAAATGACTTAATTTATCATATAACCAAATTATGTAACAAAACATGACACCCTTTAACAGATACATTAATTCAGCTGATTAATTTTAAAGATTTTATTTAAATATTTTCGTAATTCCATTTTGATTGGATGAATTACAAATTATAGCACAAATAATTATTTAATATGCCTCTTGTGCATTATGTTATTAAATACTTAAAGAGCTTTGTGTAATTGTGATCTGCACTGCCCTTGTATATTGTTGAAATATTTTAAAAATTAATTAATGTATATGTAATAATAATTGATAATGTCTATTAATAAATATAACAAGAACTACTGATAGTTCAAATGCATAATTTTTGGTTATTTAGTAAGAAACAATCATTTGTTAAACTTTAATCATTTCATGATCACTCATATGTATAGTGGCAGCATCTTTAAATGAAACCGTTGAAGTTGCACGTTTAAACTATTCATTTTATAATAATTAACATGTCCATTTCATTTGAGAATATTTTTGTTAAAAGCCAGAAAAAAGCCAATGTATAATTATTCAAACAATTCAAGACTAATATGAATACCAAAATGAATTAACACTTATTTGTCGACAACCTTTTTGCTTCATGATTGTTTGAAGTTCGGGTCTTGTTCAAATTATAATTAAAACTTCGGATGTGCTGTATTTATATTTAATCTTCTTCCTCAGCTCTTCAGCGTCATTGTAATGGGCTGCATATCAGCAAAGGGCTGGTATGTAAGCAAAACTGACGGCTACGAGTACTGCGTGTACAACGACGATACGAACGCCTGTAACTACGGCGTCGGTATATCGGTTATAGCTTTCGTAGCCTCGATCGCCTTCATCGCCGGGGAGTATCTCTTCGAGCAGATGTCGTCTGTGAAGACAAGGAAGCATTACGTCTTAGCCGATATGGGATTCTCAGGTGAGGTTATGATATAAAGTATCTTCAGACGCTATTTCATCTCATATTAAATTTATTTTATTTATTTATATAATACATAAGACAAACAAAAAAAAAAAACCCGCTGAGTTTCTTTCGCCGGTTCTTCTCAGGTCAGGGTATTTTCTTTCCGAACCGGTGGTAGTGTTTCTATTGACCATCAATAAGAAATTGTAATGCTTCTATATTGAATAAAGTTATTTGAGTTTGAGTTTGATAAGATGTTGTATCAAGGTCAGGGACTCTTTTCCGTTATGTTGATCTCTTGACCTATTTCGTTCGTGGTCATTCTGAAGAGACACTAGCCAACTGCGCAGGACATATTATAGAGCTTGGCATTCTATTACCTTACTTTCATAATCCGACAGCTCTGCCAACTTGACAAGACCGGGATGATTTCAGGTGTCAGAGCAATTGCTTTACAAGCTCTAGGCATGGCATAAATACTTAATTCCAGATTCTGTTTTGTCGTCGTTGTCGTCATCAAGATCAAAATTTGTTCGTATTCCTAATATATAAGTGAATTCAGTGTATTCTTGAGGCACTTAAATGAATGCGGTCTTTGTTGTATAGGTACTCTTCTATGATTTATTAAGTACCTCACGCGACATCTTTAATATCTAGAAAATATTTGCTAGTGATCCAAGACATTTTTTACTATTATTGTGACTTTAATTCCTTCCTAAGTAAATAGATTTTAATAAATCCAAAATAATGTAAAGCTGTCCACAGAAAAAAAAACAAGAGTACGTTAGTTTTTATTTATTCATGAAAATACATTATCATTTCATTTCGTTTACATGCGCTTAGTTGTGACATTATACGGAATGATATTATGTAAATACGTTTATTTCTAGTAGATGCTAATTCCTAAACAATAATCGGTATTTGAAGACGTACTGTGTCGTGGAATGTTTGTTTTTAGTGTGTGATTAAATGAAATTAATGTTAGCTATCTTAGATAAACAGAATTATGGCAGTGGTTACCACCACTTTCAATTAAGTGGCACATTTGGACTTTCGCCAAGGGAGTAAAAAAAATTGGCCCATTTCAGGATTTGTTTGACATCGGTATCCTTGGATATTTGACTAAAAAACCACTTAAATAGTGATTTCCTTTTATGTAATGTAGTATTTTTAAAAATTGTCCAAAACCAATTCAATGGAAAATCATTGTACTTTTCATTTTTTCTTTACATTTAAACTCTTGAGCTAATTCTTTTAATCTGTATCGTTGTAAGGCTATTTCCGGCTCCGGTCACAATAATCAATAGTTCGAAAATATTCACGAGAACAGACTAAATCGACTTTGAAGTAGCTAATCGTTATATATTTTAACAGGCTACAATAAATGAACTATTTCTTGATGCTACAGGCTTTCTCACATTTATTTAAACTTTAAATTGTATAGTTTTCAGTTCATTGTATTTATTTCTTTCATTTTCGTAAAAATTATATTCTTATTTTATACATGTAAGAATATATTATGACAAATGGTTGAGTTGAGTTGGTTATGTACTTTCTTTCCAGTTTAGGGGACACTGGAAGTGTAACAACCTTTGCAAAGCATTCTATCTATCTTTATAAGTTAATTCAATTTTAACCTTATTTTAATTCTCACCTGAGTAGAAAAATATTTTCCTAGAACGATGCTGGCTCCGAACTCTCTTTTTAAAAAGTATAAAATAGCAAATCATATAAATTACATAACCCTATCTACAGCCAAGCATGTTTGCTAGCTTGAAGTTTGAATGGAATCGCGAAGTCAATGGGGGGACATCGTTTAACTACAAAAAGAAGTCAAATTGAAAAGAAAATTTAATTAGCATCCAACTTTGTACTTCAAAACCCAGTGCAATTTTAAGTTGAAACTGAAACTACACGGACACATTAAAAAAATGTTTTTTCCATCGTGTCCAAAAATATGTAACATACTAGTGGTCGCCGCGGCTTCGCTCGCATTTTGATCGTAAATTTTTAGGCATAAAAAGTCCTATACACACAAAGCACATAAGCTATAAAAGAGTTCGAGTCTAATTCGTACCAAATTTCATCAATTCATTGACAGTAAGACAGTTATTTTTGCATTTATAATATTAGTAAACATTCGAATGAAGATAGTTAAGAGTTTTATTGTACCAAAAATTAGTTTACGTGATTCATACCTTAAATCTATTAATCTATCAATTTACAAATGACACTGGTTTTTGCCATTACAAAAGCCCTCTTGGGCCTGGGGCCTTATGCCGAACGCGTGCGTAGAGTAATGGAAGAAATAAACGCTCCGAATCTCATTAGCATCCAACCAATGAAGTCCTCGTTTTCGTACTCAAAAGATCCTCGAACGTTAATCTTTGAAAGGTTTAATTTAAAATATAAACTTGGCTCGTTGCAATTTTATTATATGTGTATATTCCATTCTCTCAAGTTCAAGGAATTCATAAACGCTGGTATAAAATGCAACGATGTAATAAAACCATTAAGTATCGGGTCATATTATTTGACATTAGCTTGGATCGTTCGTTCCACGGCGATTGATTTTATGGGAGTCACGGATCTTTAACGTCTGTACGTACTCTTTTCATGGCTTTAATTGCCTATTTTGTTAGAAAAATCAAAGTCAGTCTCAGTTTCAGTCTTACCGGTATTATGAATGCGATAAAGCCTTTGTCTGATTATTAATTCTTTACGACTATACAGCTGAAACGATTAAGATGGATAAATAAACAAATAAATATTGGATAACATCCATTACTCTGATCCCAATGTAAGTAGCTGAAGCACTTGTGTTATGGAAAGTCAGAAGTGACGACGGTACCGAAAACACCCAGATCCAAGAGAACGTCGAAAATTAATGAAGTTTTTCTGTAATTAAGATTAATAATAATTAAGATGGATTTCGTTATGATGATTATCTTCTACTGATATCTAATACATATTATTAAATTAAGTAGTCATTTAAATGTTCCATGTAAAAATAATTAATGGTAGTAATAAATAATAATAACTTCTAAGATTTTTTAAAATATATGACAGTATTACTGAGTACATTTCGTTACAATTTAAACAATAATTATCGAAATTGAAGACCAGCGCCCGGACTTTTAGCACGGTCTAAAAATATCCTGGGACTCTCGAATGTAAGGTTTTTTTAATATTCTCCTCGTGAAGTTGTTACTTATTTATAATAAGTGGACATACATATTATGGCAGGAATTGCCTAAACCAGGATTTGAAGTATTTTATAATAATTTTATCATTTTTTTCCCAACATTTGTGACTTTAAATCCATTATTATTTTAAACATAAATACGTATAGTGTTAAGTGATAAATAAATACCGTTTGACTACCACATCGAGCCTCAATAGTCGTATACAAGCCCATGAGAGATCTACCTTACCACTTGGGACATCGAAGGCTATAGCCGCTACGAATACAAGCTTTATAATTAACCGGAGGGAATAGTTAGGTTAGTTAATTCTTTGCAAATAAGCATGACTAATTCTTTTAAAAATGAAACAAAAGAATTTAAATTCCTATGGTTTATTTAAATTACGCGATCGTTGAAAGCGGCCTTTGTGTCGATAATTACGAACGCTTCCATTACCAGACTGAAAAAAAAAAACCATAAAAAACCGATAAAATAAATTATACAACTTTTCGAATAATTTGTTCGATGTTTTTATCACGATGCTCACGACACAAATGTTTATTTCGTTATTTGTTATAAACCTTTTAAACGGCTATTAATAATACATTAAATTTATGACGAAATAAAATTCCGGATTTTTCAAATAATATTAATTAATATATTTTTACGTTTACTGTGACTAACTAAGAAGAATGCGTTTTGTGGTTATTTGGAAGATGCCGTAGCCCAAAAGCACTTAAAGTATGTCCTTCTCCATTTATATCTACGGTCGAAACGTGCAAGAAAAAACGATAAATAAGTTTTAAAAAATGTAATTCCTCGTAGAATTAAATAAAATAAAGTCGCTAATTGCACATAAATACACACACAATGATAATACATTTCAATAATTATATCGTGTATGTATAATAATGACAATATATCGTGTATTGTTATTATGTAGAGGAGTTAATAAATGTGTCAATAGTTCGCATGTGTTAAGTGTCTACTAACAGTGGGTGATGAGTAAACAATATTATTGTTTTAATATATTATTGCTACCATAACCAACCAAAACGAGCTGACCTTTCAATGTTTACTATATTATCTATGTATTTTGAAATGAAATTAGTAACATCTAAAAAATTTTTTTATTATATACTCAGCAACGGCGTTGATATGTAAGTCCTTTGGAATCATTGAAAACTAATACCGTGTCATGGCCGTGACCTACTTAAAACGTTTTATCCACTAGAAAATCTGGGTTGCCTACAGCGTTTGTTTTACGATTAAATACAAAGCTTTATTATACACATGGAGACAAATTACAAGTATATGCGATCATGTACTAGTCTGTACATTAAGTTATTAATATTTTAAGCTGAGTAAAAATTGTAAACAAAAAAGTTTGCTAGTGCTATTTCTTCTTTTATTTTAAACAGGTAGATAGATCTTATATTTCATTCTCTATGCATGTAGTTGTACCTGTGTATATGTTCAAACCGGAACACAATAGTAGTAAGTACTGCTGTTTGCCAGTAAAATATATAATGAGTGAATGGTACATATCTAGACAGACTTTTACATATTACAGTCATACGAACCGAGTCAGAATTTTATGTACACTACAAAACTAAAGTTATGTACAAATAACAATTTGGCGATGTTCCCTGACCCATTTCGACCACAACGGCTACTCACAAACGTAACGCAATCTATATCTTCATACTATCCCAAATATCTATTCAATCGCATATCTTATAGATTATTATCTCAATTTTTTATGATATAGGTAGGCGAATAGGCCATCTGATCCTAAGTTTTCACCACTGCCCATATGTTACTGAAAGAAATATTAACCACTCCTTACATCAGAGCGCCACCAACCCTGGGAACTAAGATGTTATGACCTTGTGCCTATAGTTACACTGGCTCACTCATATAGAACACAACAATACTGAGTACAGCTGATTAGCGTAAGATTATCTGATGGCATAACGTTCTACCATCAAGTCATTTTTGCTCTGCATAAGAAAATTATTCCTCTAATTCATAAAATGGTTCAAAAAGATTCTCAACATATTTTTGATAATTTATGAGTATGTTGAATATGAAAGAATTTTCCGACAAAGATTAGACGTATGCACACACTGACGAGCGTAAACTTCAATAACCCGATTACACATGATTAGTAAACAGTAACTCGTTTATGAGTCATTGTACACGTATTTCTGTTTTCAAACAGGATCCCAGAAAACGTTTAACGTGTATATTCATGTAATAAATAATATACACAACAACAAGCCTGCAAATTGCCCACTGCTGGGCTAAGGCCTCTTCTACCCTTGAGGATAAAGTTTGGAACACATTCCACCACGCTGTTCCAATGCGGGTTGCTGGAATACACATGTGTCAAACTTCTATGAAATTAGACACATGCAGGTTTCCTCAGAATGTTTTTCTTCACAGCAGAATCCGAGATGAATTATAGACTTGCCTGGGTTTGAAATCGCAATCATCAGTTAAGATGCACGTTCCAACCACTGGGTCATATCAGATCACATAATATATACCGAAAGGAATTTCGTACCAACTGGCTTTAAAATTGAAATCTATATTTCTAGGGTATCAAAATTCAAAAAATATTACGTCACCACAAATGTTTGGTCAGTATTGACCACAGCAATAAATTATCAAGTAAATCGAAAAAAAAACCGACCAAAATTATATGTCATTTCCTTGTTATTAATTACAGCATTCTGGGCGTTCCTGTACTTCGTCGGCTTCTGTTATCTGTCTAACGCCTGGGGCAAGACCGAGACCCCACCGGTGGGCACCGCTAACAACATGCAAGGCGCCATCGCCTTTTGTTTCTTCTCCATATTCGCCTGGGTAAGTTGACGTGGGTTTAAAAATATTCTAATTACGAGCTTCTTTAACTCACAGGTAATTAAAAAGGGCATATGTCATTTAAAAAGGTTGCATAGGTAAACTCAAATGATATTAACTCAGTAGCGATTGTTTGGATATTAACCATCTTTATTTAATTTCCACCTGTCCTGTCTATAGCGTGTGAAATCTATTTTCATTGATATACGTATGAAGTAAATAATTAAATAAGTAAATTCGATAAACGCTATGTGTACTCTAACCCATTTAATTTTTCTTGGTGTAGCATGGCTTACAGACAAATACACAACTTTACATTCATTTGGTGTCATGTTATTGGTCGAGATCTTGAATTATGTTCATGATGGTTTCGTGAAAAATTACGTTTTAAACGTCGGCGAAATTGTTATAAGCACTTATAATTAAAGTTATTATGAGTACTTAAAACATTAACGTAGGTATAATAATCAAGAGTTGTTCGTAGGACATAATATAGCAGAGAAATTAGCAAGTTATTTTATCTTTATTGCGTTTTTATTGAAATATACCATGTTTATCGTGACTTTGTCCATAGACTAATGTGATAAGTTTTATAAGTTAGTATTTAAAAAAATAGGTGCCTTTTAGGAAGATAGCATTTGTGTAACTATATTTACTTGGTGGTAGGGCTTTGTGCAAGCCCGTTTGGGTGGGTAACAACAGTACTCAGTATTGTTGTGTTTCGGTCTGAAGGGTGAGTGAGCCAATGTAACTACAGGCACAAGGGACATAACATCTTAGTTCCCAAGGTTGGTGGCACATTGACGATGTAAGGAATAGTTAATAATTCTTACAGCGTTAATGTCTATGGGCGATGGTGACCACTTACCATCAGGTGGCTCGTACGCCAACCTATACCATAAAAAAAAAAAGCACCAAACCAAAGCAGTTACAATAAGGATGCATCAGGCAGACTATTGACCGACCCTGTCAATTCAAAGTTTAGGTTAAGAGGATGATGAATAGATAATATCGTACAACTCTCGTACGTTGCAGGTTGCGTGCGCGTTCTTCGCGTTCCAGCGGTTCCGCATGGGCGCGGACGCGGCCTTCGCGCCGGCCTACGAGGTGGAGGGCGCGGGCAGCCCCGGCGCCTTCCCCGCCTACCCCGGCGCGCCCGACCCGCAGCCCGCCTACAGCGACCCGCCCTTCTCGCAGCCCCACACCGGTACAGTACCATTATTTACACAAACCAGCGACGTGCAATTCTGATACTAAATACACTACAGAATTTGTTTATTTACGACATCCCATTAGAATCTTCTCAAATTGTCAGCGTTTCTTTACCATATTGTTCATGTATTATATACAAAAACCTTCCTCTCGAATCACTATCTATTTAAAGAACCGCGTCAAAATCCGTTGCGTAATTTTCAAGATCTAAACATACATAGGGACAGACAGCGGTAAGCGACCTTGTTTTATGCTATGTTGAATACGGACTCAACATTATGAGTCCGTATTCAATAGAGCCTACAAGGGGCCTACGACCAAGATGCCTAAAATAGAGTGTCTATGCTTTCTAAACATACTTTGGTAAATATCTAATAATAAAAGTGGTCCAAATTTTTTTTATGTTTTGTCGTTAGCGGTTGGTGTCCCATGTAAATTTATGGTGGGGGGCGCCTTAGAACCTCATAAAAATATGCAGTTCGGTTAGGTTAGAGTTTTTATAATTTAACTGAAATTTAATTCGACAGAATGTAAACTACCAAATAATAACGGTGACATTTCGGTTTTAAATTAGAAAAAAACTTTGGACGTTCGAATCGAATCGAAATTTGTTAAGTTTAATTCTTAGAATAACGTCATTATTTTTCTTCATTCCAGGCAATGTGGACTACACCGCTCCAACTTATTAAGCTGGCTCTCTGGTGAGACGCGTTCAGCTTCTATGATTATGTTATTGAAGCAAGTAAGTTATAATTAATACATTTTTATGTCAACGTAACATACTTGTGGAATAGTCATTTGTCAATGATAATTTATGCTAAAAAAACTACAACCACCGCAAATAATGGTATGCCATAGTTCTACCAAATAGGACCTATAATTATTATCCAAATAATATTCAAAAGAATAATGAAATATTTTTTTTAATATCTAGTCAATATTGTCTTAATAAGATTATGAGGAGCTGGCGAGTATTTCGGTTTATGATTTCCTGGTATTTCAAATTGAAAGCTATTGAGATCAATACAAATGTCTTTGGTCCTTAAATTAATATACAACCCTTAGATTTTCATAGTCTATGAATTAAGCTAATAGCTGTTTATTTAACTTTTTTCCTCTAGTGGGTGGAAAATAAATGAAATACAAAAAGGTTTGTTCACAAATTCGAAACCCTTTTAATTAACAATAAACCTGATCATATTATCATATCAGCATGATGAAGCCATACAGGAATTTTCCTCGCCAGCTCCCTTACTATAAGATATGTGATGTAATCTCAAATAATTAAAAGTTTTTGCCAAAAATTCAATATAGTACTTTTATCTCTTAGTATATTTGATGTAGATGTTCAAATGATTATAAAAAATAAACATGTGTTAATTATAGCTTTAAGTATTGTTGTCCGTTTCGTTACTTATAATTTTATCTTAAACGTTAAGACTTATTAATTTGTCTCGTGATATAATCATGTTAATTTAAATATATTATTTTTAATTAATTATAAATCATGTTTCAACTTAAAATCGACTTTAAAGTTTTTTTTTTACATTTCGTTTTAGGTGACAGTACAGATTATATTAACAAATGTCAACATTTGTATCTGTCAAAGATGTTTTTGTTTTTTTTTTATTAATCTTTTATTTTGATTGTTATACAATTTAAATAGATATATATCGCTTCACAGTACCTGCTTTTAGGTATATGTATATTTGACAATATACCCCCATTATTGTATAATAATAACCTCTATATTATGTAAATAATATAAAAGCAAATATATATAAATACATATATTCTTTATGTGATTTGTCGTTATTGTGATATTTTTCCATTATTTATGTGTTTTTTTTTTTTTTAATTGACATACATATAGTGCCATGTGTGTAGATGTTACAACATTGATTAGAAATAATATCAAATTTGTATTTAAGAATGCAATATTTAAATATAATAGCTATATATCACGGTATGATCACTCGAACAGTCACAGAAGATAGGAAATCACTATTTATTTGAAAGGATACACAATAACAGGACTAATTCTTAGTCCTGTTATTGTCCTGTTAATGAGATCTCTTTCTAACGCGTGGGTAGAACCGGCTTTGTAATAGAGAAAAACAGTACGCCCTCGAAGTTCTGAAATGAGAATTAGATCTTATGAAATATACAAAAAATTATGGTTCTGATTCTTAGAGCTATGATAAGGGCCAAGGCCAATGTGGTGGGGATAATAAGCATGTTGAAAGGCTGGGAGAGCTGTGTCGAGAGATGGTAATGAATAACAAGTGTGTTAGTCCTGTCAAATTCGCTGAGATGTTGGTCACTTTTTTAATAAAATTAAAGTATATCATACAAGCTAATATAGCAAAGGCCCCAAACTGTTACAGATAATACAACTTATGTATAATCTGTAAAAAAATATTAAACAACTCTATATATCTATTTTAAAGAAGAAAAAAAATAGATAAATTCTATACTTAATTTCTATATTTTATATGTTTAATTCTGTGAGTAGTAGTGATCGTACTGTATATTTAACTCAATTGTATTTTAGCAAGAAGTCCATAATGATTTATTATTATTTATTTATTCTTCGTAAATTTATTTTTTTTACCTAAAAAATATTTATTAAAAATGACTTCATTGCAACTGAGTGTTTACAAAAAAGTATTATTTTGCTTGCTATTTTTAAACATAGAATGTAGGTAATCTTTAACTTGCATATCGATGTAATTTTTCCTTAATATATAAGACGAAAATGGTATCGTTCGAAAATCAAATATTAAAATTAGGTAAGGTCAATGTGCAATTTTTTTTATTTTTTTTTTTTAAATTAAATGTCGACTGTTAAAATAGCTTCGCTGTTATCGTGTATTATAAACTGTTGTTCGTGTTAATAATCTGTACCGTTTGACTATTCCTGAAATAAATATAACGACCGTATAAGTAAATTGCTCCTATGTGGCCAGTGTTTATCATTCTATCGAGTAACTTATTACGTCTTTGTTTTTTAAATTGCGAACTTAACTAACCTCTTTAGTTTTTTTTGTAAGTTAAGGGCAGCAATAAAATATGCCTGTCAGTCCTTTGCTCATTTGAAATGATGCAAATAAAATCTCAATAAATTGAAATGTATATCAAGAATAGTCAAATGATCTCCTTGTATTTGCGATATAAAAAATTAAGACATTTCAGTATTATTATATGTTAATATAATGAAATAAATAGTCATTGTAATGCTGATTCCAGACATAGTATTTTTTTATAATATAAAAGTTATAATATTAACTATTAATATTCTGATAGCGTAATTTGTTTCTTAGATAAAAATAGTAATTACTATTATAACAGTACTTTACGTTGCTAACAGTATTTCGAAATAAATCTAATATTTTAAATAACCCAAGGTCTAAAATTTAGTACAAATCGAGTAATGGTATGTAGTATTTGTTATCTGTACCTCATTCCATGAAGAAAGCTGAAAGACGTATTTTTTTTGTCATTTTGATATACTAAAAGTATGTGTTATTTAATTATTATTATTATATATTTAATTTTATCGAGCCTCCTATTTTGACTTCCTTAAATATTTTATTAAACATTTTCGAAATAAGGTATTATTAAGCGTAGTGTTATCAATACTGTTAATGATTATTTAAAGTATATCTTGTTTGAGGATGTTGACGGTACATAGAAAGATTATCTATCCCACAACCCGCAACGTTTTCTCTTATACATATGATATAAGAAAGTCCCTAAATTTCTCTCATCCTACTCTTAACTCATGATAATACAATAATAAATAAGCGAGAAGCATAGATAGAACAATATATTTTGTTGTAGTTTTGTCATTACTTTTAATTATCCCCGTTTAATTCTCACTATAAGAACGCATTATGCATTTCCCCCAATGAAGGTTTGTGGGTCTCACCAGTGCCAAGGACACTAAAAAACCAGCGGCACCATCTTGGTTCCTTAAGTGGACACTACGGGATCGCTTTGTATCCCAATATATCTCAGCGATCTAAAGATGTTCGTCCGAGACTATTAACTTTAAATAAATAAATTCATCAGTATTGATAACGACCACGGTTATATAAAAATTATTTCATAGCATGCACTGTTATTTGTATAAAGTATTAGCAATAATATTGAATTTATAATGCTGTTTCATCCAAATAATATATTGTAATGTTATATAATCAGTGTGCATTTTATAATTTAAATAAATATATATAATTATAAATGAAACTTTGTATAATATTATGAGCATATTAGTCGCGTGGATCATATAGCTTATGAAATTCTTTAGAATCACCTAATTTAAATATTATAGAAAAATTTATAGTAAACAATATCATATTACTAAGTATATAGTATGGTTTTAATTTTATAATAAAAACATCAACAGCGGGTGACAAATGAAAGATATTTTAAAGCCTAAATTTTTTAAAAATTCAAGTCTTTATTATCTGTAGAATTGTATGGATGAAATAGCTTCTATTTTTTATAATTATAATTATGCCTGTTTAAATATAAAGTTTGGTAGTACTGTATCGATTGTAACTCGCTGAGTCGTGTAAATGTTCTTTCTTGACACTTAAATGTAGATGTGTACTATCTAGATGTAGATATAACACCTGTATTAGATATCTGTTCTGATAATAACGAATATTTACTAATCATTACAAAGAAAGTAAATTGTAATAAGTGTTAAATATTATGCTAAAGTTCAGTGTTTGGTGATCAAATGTTATTGTGCATAGTATATATGAAACAATTTCATCTTGTTAACATTGTACGGCTGATGTAAATTGTGTTCTTTACGACTAATACTGAAGCCATACATCATTTGTTTTTTTTAACTGGGTCGTGAAATTGTGAACATTTATTCAACGTTTTGTTAATCGTATTTGTTCCATCGCGCCATTTTTACTACTACTGCTAACAACCACTACGACAATTGAATAATTTTAAAACACTCTTTAAATTATTAATTTTAAATAACTATACTTTTTTCAGATAAGTTTTAAGAACATAATTTAGAACAGCAATACATTTAAGACTTTCTTTTTATTTTAACCGCCAAATATATGGTATGTTAAATTGTCATATGTCAGTTGGAATTGATAACAGACTATACCATATCATTAAATGAATTAGTGTAAAAAATAAACACACATTTCCTATAGTTCTGGATTCAGTGATTTTAATTTTTATTATATTATGAATCGAATGTGGAAAATATATTTGATATGATTTTATCTTTCGAACAACTGACTTGATTTGGTTATTTAAATCATTAAAATAAAATCTCTTGTTAACCTTGAGGTAATAACTGACATAGACAATTTTTTAAAGTTACCAAAGATTTTTAAACGTAACATCGATTGAATATAATTTGTACTCTCTCATTTAAGTTGAAGCTATTTAATTGGAATTTTGTTTTGTTTCTGTGACGGAATTACAGGTAACGTATGTTACAAGTTGTTACTTAAATTTTAAATTGAATGCCAGATTGGTTTTCTGTAAAAAAAAAATATCACACGCACAACTAAAAAGTAGAGAGTATTTTATAATTATATTCAATAAGATGATAAATATTTGTTTATTGCATTGTATTATCATGTAAATGAGGAAATAATGAAATAAATTGAATGATAGATATGTGTATAACTTGTTTTATTTGAGAAATGCCTTGAGCTTAGGATAATATTTTTTTTAGTGTATGAAGTTCACCCAAACTTCAGAAAACACGTTAAAGGATGGTTTAACAAAGTGGGTGAATTATGTTATAAAACTATACAATTTGTACTTCTTTAATCGAAACTCGCAAAATAGTAATGAAATTATTTTTGTACCAAATAACATAGATAGTCATACATTTAACCTTTATGTTACTTAATTAAAATGATATCTCTTTAACTAAAAAAAAAACAAAAGCCTGTAAATTTCCCACAACTGAGATAAGGCCTCCTCTTCCATTAAGGAGAGAGTTTGGAACATATTCCACCACACTGTACCAATCCGGGTTGGTGGAATGCACATGTGGCAGAATTTCGATGAAATTAGACACATGCAGGTTTCCTCACGCTGTTTTCCTTCACCGCCGAGCACGAGATGAATAATTTATAAACACAAATTAAGCACATATATGTATATAGTGGTGATTGCCTGGGTTTGAACCCGCAATCATCGGTTAAGATGCACGTGTTCTAACCACTAGGCCATCTCAGCTCTTGGTCATCTCTTTAAGTATTATTTAGGTATTATATTATTAGATCTGGGGGCACGGCAGTGCCCCAGCCAAGTCTCGAGCAAAACGGGCACGGTCGTACCATCTTTTCTCGAAGCGATTCGTGGCTGTTTCGACGCCCCCCCCCCCCCAAATTCTTCGAAGTGGACAAAACTAGGAGTTTAAGTTTTCGTTGACTAATAGTAGCCATTAGAGCAGGCTTAGGTTCGAAATTACATGCCAATTGAAATAATAATTTAGGATTTACGATCGATCAAAGTTCCACGATTTTGTCACTCACTGACCAATCATCAAAAATCTAAGGACTAGAAACTTCAAATTTTGCATCAAGATAGGTCATTAGCCACATATAAAGGTAAATAATAAAAACATTAAAAAATAATATACCATAGAAAACAATTTTATATTTGCGGTTTAGCGAGAACATTGTGTATGGATTTTGAATGGATTGTTAACTTTGTTCGTTGTTTAAGTATTCAATTGGATGAATACATACATAGAATAAAAAATAATAATATAAATTTAATACATAGACTATAATTAATACAAATGAATACATGAAGTTCATACTCAACATATATCGCCCAGACTTGTCTACCTTAGAAGTAACAAAGCCTCAGAGAAGAAACAAAAGAGATAGAGAATGGGTTCTAGGCAAAGCAGTAGCTGAAGTCCTAGAAATTATGACCTAAAGAAAAGAAAGAAATACACTTACAAAAAATAAATGAGATCCTACCAAAAACATTCATGTAAATCATGGGTACTTGTTTCCAGATCAATTTCGGAGTTAAAATCGAGATTACTAACTTTGGGCAACACTGATTCATTTGATTACGTGTTCTAACTTAACTTCGTAACTAACACCTTGGGGTGACCCCTTACCCATCCACCTGTACAGCTTCATCTAATGATGTTTGAACGCCACACGCAGGGCCGTAGCCTGGATTTCATTTCTTGGGTTTCGTGCTCCAGAAAAAAAACACAGGTTTATTTTAAAATAAGCATAAATATATTAAAATTATACATAATTTATACAAATTTATTTCAAAGACAACCTACGGCATTTTTGAATTTCGACGAGATGTGCGAAAGTGAAATCTGAATAATTCCTCGGAACATTTCCTGTGGAAAATTCTGTAGAAGATCCAGAGTGATCCAACATCTCTACGCAAAGCCAAGGGATCAAGAGGTCCGAAAAGACTTGACTGTCGATAATTCGAACCACTCAGCGTTGGATACGATCAAATGGAAGAAGCTGGTAATGGGAAGCATCCGCCCAGAGGGAGATCAGTATACCACGTGGGATTGAATTTGCGCCTTGTATTGTCATAGGCGATAGGCCGACGTGAAATATCTTGCCTTGCTGAGCACACCGAGCTTTTTTGAAGCCAACTTAGCTCTGCCATCCAGTTGACCGCGGAATATAAGATACGACAAATGGTATTTTTTTTAGCGGTTAACGCGCAAACTTGTCTTTCTTTTGGGGGTGAAGTGGAATTTTAGCTGGGGGGTCCATAGCTAGTGTGAGCCGGTGAAGGCAGGGAGCCGGTCTAATTCCCCGCCATCAGATATTTTAATAGAGCAATAAAGTAATAATATATGTTTAATACATGTTAGCAAAGTTTGGCCAGCCCCAGTCCGAGAATTTGTTTAATGAAGACGATTTCAGACACAATTTTGTTCCGGTTTTCTCCGGCCGGTGACCGGTGTATGAGATGTCTACGGTACTGTCGTCTACATAGCAGTGAATGTTACAGATTTGCAGCAAGTCTTTGAAATGCAGAAGAATCAGAGTGGATGACAGACCGCAACCAATTGGAACACCAGCATTGACGAATTTTAAATCATAGCATGTACCATACCTATATGTATACCGACTTTAATGCTCCGATCCGCCAAAAAGCTAGTTGCTGATCCAGTTGCATAATTTCCCGGAAAACCCGTAATAAATATGGGCTAATGCCTCCCCCTTGCTCTCAACTACTTCCACCAATCTATGAGTAAGGTAGTCTAGAAGATCATCGGCTGAATGACCCCGACGAAAACGAGAACAATGAGGTGATGGCTATTGGCCTATAATTGGACGGGTTTGGGCGGTTGCCCTTTTTAAGGATCAGATGCACCAAAGCAGTCTTCCAGGAGTTACTCAAAAAAATATTGGTAATTATTAATTACAATAACCCTGTATATACTAATAATTAATAGACGTATTTCCGTTAGGAGGAGGTCTCGTGAACAAGACATTCGTAGATAATGTCGAAATATCGAGCACCACCGAATAAAATTAAAAAACATGGTAAATATCCCGCAATTAATAACTTTAATTTTCTTAGTAAATTCCGAAAATATATAAAAACTAGGAATTTATTTCAAAGCAACTGAAATAAAATGACCAGAAAGGCCGCAAATTAGAACAAAATTAACTAAAAATAACATCCAATGAAAAAAAAACTAGTTACTTATTTAACTTACTTAATTTAAAATAAAATTTAGAAACAAACAGTTCAATACCTAAGGTAAGAAACTCTCTGTAACAAAGCATAGCACACACGGCATGTTCTAGAGTGAATAATGCAGGATTCTATCCTTACTATTATCATCTCGAGGAGGTCCCTGAAAGGAGAGTTATAAATACGATAATCGCGACTTTAACTGTCTTAGCGAAAAAATTTCGGGGGGAGGGGGAAGTGAATTCCCAAAACCCCCCCGCTGCCTACGGCCCTGGCCACACGCCCGCAAGTTTCAAGCCAGTTCTTTTGATTGAAAAAATAAATAACACAAACGGACCGTATACTGTGGGAAATAATATGCAGTTTTTTTGCACTTAGGGAGTAAAATTATCCCACGTCAGTTTAGTTTAGATTCACTTGTTGGTTAATCTGGGTCTAACTTTGCTCTGTTGCAAAGTTCTATTTCAGTTAATATGTGAGAAAACGATCTATTTCCATAGGCAAGTAATTTACAGTCGTCACTCAAAACATAATAATTTAGCAAAGAGCTTCTGCCGGAATCAGTGGTAAGGAGTACGACCAACTTATATACTACTATTATTAATATATTATTAAAATTATTATTATATAAAAAATTTAATATTGTCTTCGATTAATATACTATTGACTTTTTAATGGTACCAAGTAGCATGAATTAGACCGATACAAAACCCCTAGGAATGTAAAGCGTTTAAGTCAGAGTGTATGACATGCATTTTATCATTCGTATAGATATTTATTTTTTCCAAGGGCTGCCAGACTGACTCGCGCTTATCATATGAAGATGTTTTATCGGGTTATCCTTAACGTTATCGAGTAGATCTTATCGCTCTCTAGCCCTTTTTATGTAAATTCTTTATTCGAATTTCCTGCAAAAAGTAGCAAAATATATCCGCTACTTAAGAATAAACTTTATATCCAATCACCTCACAGTTTTGTCGGCGCGACAAAAGCCTTTGTTTGCCTAAGTTTACTAGTCGTACAAGCAAATACAAACCCTCTACGCCAACAGGTCATCGGAACATTTGCCTTACCTTCACATCGTTTTCTTTATAACACCTAATAAATATGTAATGAGGATGGGCTTTCTTTACGTATTATATAGGCAGACGGGTAATAGGGTCAGCTGATAGTAAGTAATCACAATCAACCATAAATATTGGAACAAATGCGTCCACAAACTTTGGGAACTAAGATTTTATGTCCTTTGTGCTTGAGTTACGCAACATTACTAAGTATTACTATTTTGCCAGTAGAATATCGAATAAGTTTCAACTTCTATAAAAGCATTGTTCATGGCCAGTATGTTACTTCCCTGCATCGACTGATTATTGTATTATTAAACGTTCAAAATCTATAGAAAATGTTTGTTTTAATAATCTCTCTGATTATTTCTGGAACCCTCTATAAACTCAGATGACCCATTACGATTTGATCCTTAGACACAAAGTGGATCTACCTCAACAATCTTTAAAATACGTAGTTGTTATATTTAACGGCACTGGCGCGCCATTATAATCTTGTCTCTTAATATAGAATTAGTATCAGTCATCATGAGGGCGTGGGAATGTTGTTAATTCCAGAAATAAATGTTGGTATTGTTAGATTACAATATTGTAATGCTTTACATGCGTTCGTACAATTATTTGCAATAGTTAAAGTTAAATTATAGACGTCTGCGATCCGTTTGCGTGACATAAACTGCTTTTACCGGCCGTCATTCGATGCCTCAGCAATATTGGCCATCTAGCGGCGCTACACGACAAACGTTTCGGCAGAACAAGCTTAACTCACCCTCGTCCAATAATCAAAACATTACAATTTAATTCAACATTTGGCGGGCGCCGTCATATTTGACTCATTCAAGGCCTAAATGGTAGCTGGCCTTGCTAACCTGTCTCAAATATGGAAAACTAAAACGAAAAAGATCTATAATAATTGATTGAGAAGATTGGCCGGAGTCTTAACTAAAAATAAAACGATTCTATTTCTGTTCCAGATTTATTTTCAAATGACATTTTTCTCTTAAATCTAATGGATTATCACAAATAAATAGTGAAAACAGGATGATTCACAGAATCTTATATTACAATGGGAAGATCTTTTGTTTCTCAATCTGACAAGGGTCAAATTGTAAATAAGATGATCACTTACAAAATAATCATAAAAACTGCTATTTATAATTAAGATAACTATACACATGACTTTAGAATTAAGAAACCAATTCTGCAAGCATACTAAATAGATATAGCATCACTAAAATTGACTCAGTGTTGTCTGAAAATAGTATAAAATTATCTTGAGCAAATATAAATTAAATTGTATGATCATCTTATTTTTTAATGCTATTTTAAAAATATCTATTTTTTATTTGTGTTCACAAAGAATTCAAAAATGTTAATACTTCAGTATTGTGCTTAAAACAAAGATCATACACATTTTACTATCAAATAAACTTACAAAATAATTATATACAATTGAAACTTAGGATCTAAATTTATTTTACATAAAACATACAAAACTAAGAGCCCTAAATAAGAAACCTAATTTCAAACTTATAAGTAATATCACTTTCAACATTAGACAAAGGAACTGAATGACTACAGAACAGATCTCAAAATGTACACAGATATTCTTAAAGTTGAATATATAACAATGACAAAACATTAATTATTTCAAAATAATCTAAATTATATTCCAAATGGAATATTTAGGAGAATAGCAAACATTAAAAAAAAAATAAACTAATTCTTTCAATATTTACTATTTTTTTAACCCTTGTTTTGTTTTAAGCATTTTGGATGAATATTATTCTTTCCTAGCAAGCAATTACTCTAAACAAAGAATATTTATGCAAATAATTCTTTAACATTATTTTATGGCAGATGTTGTAAAAATATTCTTTATCGTTAATAACAAAGCCGCATTGAATTATTTGTTTTATTATATCATTGAAATAAATTTTATTCTTTAAGTTTTTTTTTTTCATTATGAGGTGTGAGTCTATCAATTAATTATTTAACTTTACATAAAATTTAATTTATAAGTAATACTATTCAACTGGAAAACCATTTCGTTTTCTGGGGCATCTAAAATAGTGAGATTAATTTTAACATTAACAACAAATGCCATTGTTTAATCTACTTTTACACTTATTTACTCATAAAATACATGGGTCTGATCACATAAAGACAAAAGATTCAAACTAATCCAATCTGTTCCGAACAGGCCTACACTTAGAGAAAATCCTTTGATAAATTATGTTGTATGCAGTCTCTAAGCCCTGCCTGTGAGCCTATACTATTTCTTAGCTTTAGCAGAGTGCCCTTGCTTATTGGGAGGTGTCCATCTCAAAGCTGAAGGGTCAACTGATAAACGAGGCTTCTTAAAATGTGAACTAGCCAATTGTTCAGCAACTATCTTAGGTGTCACACAAATAACATGCTGCCCTTTCCAGTATTTGACCATGTTCATTGACTGTAAGGTTGATATAATGTCCGTCTGAGATATACCAGTCATCTGACTAAGATCTTTGATGCTTAATGTACCACGACTGGCACTTAGCACCTCTAAAAGTACATAAGACCAGTATGATCTGTAACTGAGCTTACCCAAGTCTGACAGAGGTTTTTCTGGACTACCGACAACTTGCTCCAACCTTGAAAGTTCATAGCTAAATGCAATCAGCAATTTTCCATACCCCTGCCTTTGGTAGGGAGGAAGGGTTAAAATACAAGCAACATTGTTGCCCTCAGGTGAATCTTTTTCTTTAGAAAAGTAGCCCACAAGATGTGCTCCATGTTTGTCAACTTCACATAGGATGTAGAATAAAAACTGTTCTATATCGAAATAAAGGGTTTTGTGGTCAAGAAACAGTTTCGCCAATAAACACAGATTCTGACAGTAGGTTTTATGTTCCTTGCCGTCCGCCTCGAATATAGCGATCGTGCCCTTTCTATATATTTCGCCTCCTTGCGGTTGCCTCGCAGTACATTCACTTAAGTGGTATCTGTATGTTTTTTCCATTCGCATATATTTGAGACAATACTCGCATATCCATAACTTGGACTGCTTACCATACTCGTCGGGATAGGGGCTGAAGTACCAAGTGTCTATTTCGTATTTGCCGATCTGTATCCTATCGATATATTTGACTTTGGTGATCGCTTCGTGTTCCTTTTCCAATGCCGCTGTTGTAGGATCCATTTCCGCGTAGGACTTCTGTACGTGATTAATCTCATCATGTTTACGTTTCTGATTGCGTGTTATTTTTCGACCGGACTTGTCGGTGAGTAAATGATCGGAGTTTATGTTGTTATTAGAATTTTCACACACATCAAATCTATCGGACATAACCCGATGGCGGGATACCCACTCATCGAGTCGCCGATCGTATCCCACATAATGAACGTAATATTCATAACAAGATTCCGAAGCGTTATACCGCGTCTGTATAATCTCAGCCGGGTGCCATGACTCATCGGAACGCCGCACTAAATAATGCTCTCCGATATCCAAAGGTTGATCCTGTGTAGACTCCGAGTCTTCATTATCGGTACTACGACACTCAGGATTAGGTAATTCATTGTTCACAATTGGTTTTTCTAACTCTTTATCACCTTTAGCCATATTAAACAAATAATCATTAATTGGATCACGCAATACCGCGCAACACAATCTATCGCAGTAGCCATGCCATTTAATCCATAGATAAAAGAAAAATATAACGCGCAAAAACGTGCCGTAGTGATGTGAAAATCGTTGGACACCGGTTTCTTATTATTCGTTTTATTTGATACTTATAAAATATTATTTAATATAAAAAACATTAATACAAGCTAAAAATTATTACTAAATGGTATCCATACTATTATTTTGATTTCAGTGTTAAATGTTTTAATAGGAGATTCAAGAGGTTTATCATTTAAGTAGGAATATCATTTAAAAGAATTAAATTATATTTAAATTAATAACGCATTTCTACTAACTTTAAAAATTCATCATAAGAAAGACAAATTAATTGATATTCATTTACAAATCATATTATATCTCACTTAAATGAAACAAAATATTTAATGGCACATAAAACTATTATCGTACTTTTAACAAAATAATAATGTCTCACATGACATTTTTTTTTTAATTTATATTTACTATAACTTACTGAATCTTTGCCGAACCAAATCTTTATCTAAAACAGACGTAGCCCGAAAAATATTTTCATTACAATTACATTTGGTAGAAGATTTTAGAAAGGAATCTTTATATTGTAATATGGCAACACTAATTCCTACCACTACCAAATGAGACGTAAGTTGCTGCCTGCTGAGCGCCGAACGTAACGTAATCGCTATCGGCAGAACGTCTGTGCAGTGTTCTGATTTGTAAATCGTTTCTCAATCGCTGAAAGTGAGATATGAAATTAATTTTGTTATCTAAAAACTGTGCTGTTCATTTACGCGAGTGTTGATTGTAATGCCGAAGTGTATTGATTGCAATTAGAGGTGGTTTAAGTGTAGTGGTAACCATTCGAGATTGGATCGGAGGCCTTCGCTGTGATAATCGTCCGTTGTTTTAGTGAGAACGGAATACTGAACCACAGAAATGCAAGCGATCAAGTGTGTCGTTGTAGGTGACGGGTGAGTCTGATTTTATTTCATTTGTAATAGATATAGTTCATGTACCTTTGTAATACACTTATTATCGTAAACTATCTGACGTCATTTTATGAAACAGTCATTAGTGCCGCATCCAGTGCTGTAAGCGAACGGTCGCGATAACACATGTGTTTATCAAACTCTTGAGCATTATCGTTAAAAATGGAAATATAAAGTATTTTTATGATGTCTCGGTTTAATGACTAAAATTTAAAAAGTATTTTAGGTAATCCATAGTTTAGTAATAAACAATTTGTCTTATCAGTACTCGCAATCTTACATAAGCTCTCTTATATTTATTAAAACTGCAAATTGATGTTATCGCTTTTGATAAAGCTGAAAACTAATAACCTTAATGCTAAAATTATAACTTTTTTGATAAGTCACATCAAAGTTTGATTTAAAAATATTAAGTATTATTAATTATTATTCGAATATGTACATAGTATTGAACAGTAATATACATTACAATATACTTGGTACAACATAAAAAGTAAAAATGCAGATTTTTCTATATATATATATATATTTACTTTATATAAAAATGGGTTATTCATTATAAGTAAAAATCTACATATGTTTTGCTGTAGTGTAAGAGAGGAAATAGAACAATTTGCATTCACCCCGGTGTCTTCATGTCACTGGCCTTTTAAGCTCACCTTGAGTCATCTGTTGAAAAATAAAACATATTTGTACAATGTCTTTGAATACAGATAACATGATGCATCTTAAAAATAATATTATCTATTTTAAAGTTTTTTTTTTTTTTTTTTTTCATTGAAACCTTAACATTCTAATTGCAATTATTATTATTAAGTAATTATGTAGTACTGAAGTATAAACCAAGGATAGTAATTATAGTATTTAAATAAAATTGCAATGTTAATTTTTTCTTATAAATCATTTGTTTCCTATCATTCTGTATTATAATAATTTATATCTTTAATTATAAAAAATCTCTACTCTATTCATAAATTTATATTAATAAAAAACATATTTCAATTGATTTTGATAATATGAAGGCATATCTTTAAACATGAAATATTAAACAAACCATCTGAAAAAAAATTATCTTGACAAATTTATGTATTTTCAACCGACTTCAACAAGGAGGTTATCAATTCGTCTGGTGATAAATAAAATAAAAATGAAGACTCCATATCCTAATCTAATTTATTGGTAAAAGGCTAAGGATGGATATGAAGTATTATCCTGTACGGTAGCTAATGTAACATAAAGTTAATAATCGCCACCAACAGTACTAGAGAATTCCCAGTTATAACGAAATAGTTTGTGAACTTATGGTTCAGAAAAAGCTTTTATTAAGATTTTTTCCTGTTCAGATTCTAAGATATAAAAATTACTTCATGCCTCAACAGTTATAAACAAATAGACCAAGGTCTTAGTGTAATAATTTGCAAGAAATATGTGGAAACTATTATTTTGCAAATATTTCGCAGTTGCTGAGTTTTAAAATAAACAGCCAACATCGAACGGTAAATTTATATAATTGATTTAATGGTGGCCTCAACATTATGAATAGTTTAACGGCATTGAATACACAAATAAACGTTATTTTTGTAGCACATATCCTCCTTGCTTTGGCAAGGTCGTTCTATGACATTTGTAATTTAGTATAGTGACTTGTATCTATTCAATTTGGTGTTCAGTAAAGAAAAACCCTTTAGGCAGGCATCAATCTGTCAAATGAGTGTCTATACTTTTTACTATTCCAATTAAATTTGTTACATCACATATTCTAAAAAAATGATGTGCATTTTAAATAAATGTTGCCATATGATTACCTGTTTTTATACAATATTGCATCTATGCAAATATTGCATAGATGCAATATTATAAATGCGAAAGTGACTCTTGCTTTTCTGTTTGTTACCTCATTGCAACTGAATGAGGTAATTCTTGAACCTATTGTAATGTCATTGGATTAATTGAATTATAGGTAATCTGGTTATCTAAGAACATTTATATTATTTATGGAATTTTAGAAAAAAATTGTAGCTTGCTAATTGCTTGGGAACAATTCATTGCAAAGTATTAGATGTATTCTTATAAGGTATATTATTACAGAAGATCTTTATCAATCAGACATATCTTTGTTATTTATGAAAATAAACTAGATATCAGTACTAAAAAATATGTTTAGTATTGACAATTGTTACAATGTAAGAGAAGACTAACCTAACACAAACTCAAAACTCAAACTCATATTACTTTATTCAACATAGAAATGTTACACTTTCTCATTGATGGTCATATTAAAACACTACCACCGGTTCGGAAGAAGGAACACCTTGACCTGAGAATTTTCTCGGGTCTGATATGATTTAGCTACTATTACTAATACAATTAATGTAACTCTGATTTACTTCAAAATATGAAACGCAATTACCCAATAAATTTCTCAAATGTCCAATGTGTAAACAACTATTTAATGCCCGGCATGCAATGGAATGCTTCTTATTTTTAACCGACTTCAAAAAAAGGAGGAGGTTCTCAATGCGTCGGGGCCTTTTTGTAAGAAATTATTCGACGCGATTCGCATAACACCTTGTGCGTTTAATGGTACTATGCCAAAACCTTCGCGCGTGTGCACAATGTGACACCAAAGTTACGACCAAATTTCGTTTATGCCATTTTTTTTTTTAATCTATAAACTATGGTTGTATTTCGCGTTGACAACAAGCGTCTTTAGAAATCCAACCTTTCTAACATTCAAGTTAATGTTGGCCAAATATAGAAACCCACGACATGTGCTTGGAAAGTCGATGTACGTGAAAGAAAGTGTCCTGGTACTGCGAGTTTATTAGCGGCTGGGTTGCCATGTGTAAAATTAAATAGTAACACATCGATAATTTTTAACACGCCCAACAATGCATCTTGCGAAATTTCGTAGACTCACTAATAAGGTTGTGCGTTTGGCAATCGGACAATTGACATATCAATAAAACAGCTTGGAATACATTTCATTTTTAAGTATGCTGACCATGTTCAAAAGTAATTAATGGATTCTAATTTGGATAGACAAGGCACTTGAGACCAACTTAAACTTAATGCCGCCTTTTTATATGGTTGTGGAAACCACCAGAATTTATCCGAATAGTAGATTGAGTAGGAAGTTTAAAATGAAGAACCATAAATTTTTAAGTATTTTGTAGATTTATCATTCATAATCTAAGATGTCTACAAAAATTTATATTCAGTGGATGTAAAAGTAATTGTACCGTGAACACTAACCGCAAAACCATTATTTTTTAAACCGGTTTGTGGTCAAAGGCGCTTGTTAGGGCAAATAAAAAAACATGGATAAAAAACCTACTTCGAAAGCTTAATTAAGATTTAATCTCGATAAATAAGAGTATTTAAATATTTAAAAAAAAACGTACATGAAATATTATTTTTCCAAATATTTTACTGAATACCCTTTTAATGTATTTGATATCTGACAATTAAGATGTTTTAATTACATTCAAATACATCCCCGTAGTTTATTTGAAATTTATTCTTATTCAGCATTGCAGTTCGTTCTGTTATAGTTTAAAAAAATTAAACTATTTTGTAAATAGTTAAAAAGATGAATACCTATACTTTTGTAATAAAACACGTTAATTCTTCTCTATAAAAATAAAAGATTGAAACTCGTAATCATCAAATCAACTCATGTTTTCCGCCATGATGGTTTTAAGACATGACGTCATCGTCCAACGAAGTATTGTTATTTTGTTTTGTTGCGATTATAACTTGTAAAAATAAACATATTGACCTTTTGAAAATGTTTTCCGACTTAATTGTTATAATAAATTTCTAGTATTTTAAAATTCAGTATAAATTTTGACATGTCCTTTTTAATGTAACAAGCGACCAGCTCCGGCTTCGCACGGGTGCAATACTGATACTAAATATACAGAATTTGTTTATTTACGACATCACATTATAAACTTCTAAAATTATCAGTGTTTCTTTACTATATTGTCCATGTATTTACATAATTATACAAAAACCTTCCTCTCGAATCACTCTACTTTAAAAAAAAACCGCATCAAAATGCGTTATGTAGTTTTAATGATTTAAGCATACGTAGGTAGGATATAGGGACAGAGAAAGAGACTTTGTTTTATACTATGTTAAGATTAAGATTAGTGAAAATAACGTGACGATAAATAAAAAGTACCTATAGATATTTTTATAATGTGTTGGTCACAATATTAGGTTACATATAAATAAAGACATTAATTACTTACTAAGTAATAAGTACCGTAGAGTTTGTAAACTGCACTTCAAACACGAATACTGGGAATAATAATTTACCATATAAATATTATATAATTTATAACACCATTCAAAATAATTTAATTTAATCTGTTACGTCATAAAAATATGCGACTCTTTTTACTCAAATTATGTAAATATTGTTCTTGGTACGCTTTGCATTGTAAAATATACTTTCACTATGACTCAGCGTTTTTTTTTTAAATTAAAATTCAAGTACTCCACGCTGCCTTCTGTTCACAATAGTAGAGCTATTCTGTGAGTATAAACTCGAAACTCACTACCGAGCACGATCGTGAAATGTGAGAAAGTAATATGAGACATTGATTTAAACGTTTAGAGAATACACGCATCGATATAGAGTTCCAATGCAAGTCGGTATTAAACATTTCACGAATGCTACACGAAGTCAGGTCTAACAGTATAGCATCAGTGCTATAGTTCACGATTCGACTGCATGTTTACTTATTAAGTATTTTTCAAAGCAGTCTGTTTCCGCAGGATTTCACTTATTGCTACGAGATCAAGTTAAGATTGCGGATTGTGATTATAGTTACGAAGCGACTCCTTTATTATAATTTTTATTCATAAGACGAAGATTTGTGGACCTTGATTTTGTCGCAAAATCTATACTTCTATACTAATATTATTGATGTAAAAGTAAATCTGTCAGTCTGTCTGTCTGTCGCTTTTTCATTACCAAACCACTAAACTTAATTTGAGGAGAATTGGTATGAACCAAACTTGAACTCCAAGAAAGGGCAAAGGCTAATTTTTTGCCAAATACAAGACAAACAACTCCTAAAACTCGACCGAAACCGCGGGCAACAATAAGTATGTAAGTCATACTTTTCTGACAAAAAATTATTTACTGCTGAAATGAGCTAAGTAAAACTATTCCTACCTAGGGGTCAAAGTGACAATAGTAGTGGTGACCGGTGTTTACGCAGCAAACGTACGAAAAGGGAGGTAGTCCGATATGGACACTTCTAACATTATCAACATCTACCCGCAAACTTCAGTCTCGTGAACAAGACATTCGTAGATAATATCGAGCTTCACCGAACAAAAATAAAAAAAACATGGTAAATATCCTAAAATTAATAATTTTAATAACATCCTCGTCTTCTTAATTAAGTTGCTTCACTTAGAATTCTCATGATTGATATATTAATATGCCGTTTCAAAAATGCTAGTAAAAGAAATTTGAATACAACCGATTGAATCTTGCGGCTGTATTCATTGATATTTAATCACGTACCCGCATAATCTCGTATGTCATGTATCGTGACGTAGCCGGTTTCCCACGTCCAGTGTGATTGATTAAACTGCAACAAGTGTTGAAATTATTTATTTGGTTATTTAAGAGATATATGTTGATGTTGTTATTAGATCGTTTGTAACTTTTAATTTATATGTGTCGATATTTATTGTTGAAACCAAGGAGGTTTCTCGGTTATTATTTGGATCAATATGAATTTGGAAATGATTAATCGTTTGGTGATATTGTTTCCGTTTGGGAATACGCTAGTTTTACGCAAGGAAGCCAATTATATTACTGTCGTGAACTAGATAAGAGACATAACATTTTTAATTGACGATATTTTTTTATTTTCAAAAGTAATTATGACTGCTTGCTTGAATATCTTATGTCTGATGTGAAAAAATAACGAATGATTAATACCGAATGATTATTATTTGGTGTTTTTTTGCAGTTAATACATTCTTGAAGGCTAAGGATATTGATTTGATCAGTCCTATAATGTTCGAAGTTCAATATATGATTTCCATTACACGGTAGTATGTAGCTTGATATTGCACCTAACGAGGGAAAGGTTCGTTTTAGCGGTCTCAACGAATGGAACCCTTTCACCGTTCGACATGGAACGACAGAGTCCTATTAAACGAGCTCGATTCACATCAAGGCCCTTAGATAGAAACGCAGACATTTTAAGTGCTTATGGTATATTTCGATTTCCCACTGCATTAAGTGGCATTTTGTATTCCAACTAGGGTAGTGAGAGATTTTGCAAATCGAATATTGGTTTGTACTTACTTATTATCATGTAATAATTACCTTACTAATTAATTTTATTTAAAATGTTACAGCGTGTTAATTACATGAATGTGTACCAGAAACTCATTTTTGTGGACTGTTTGGTTTATTGCTTAGATGTCCAAAACTGGATTAATCCGGAAACACTGAATTTCCTGTACAAATCTATAAACATTATAAAATTGGAGTGTCTGTTTGTAATATTATAAAATAGCCCTTTTTTACCCAAATCATATGTTTTATACAATTTTCGTTTTCCTGTCTGTTTGTTCCGGCTAATCTTTGGAACGGCTGGACCGATTTTGATGGGACTTTCACTGGTAGATAACTGGTATGATAGTGAGTAACTTAGACTACAATAATATTTTTTTGTTAAATTCAAACACGGACAAGGTCGCGGGCACAGCTAGTATGTATATATAAAGAATCCAGTGTTATTTCAAACTTATTTCTATTCGTATCCATCTCTATAATCTTATAACTTATTATTATAATTGTGTAGTTTGACTCTAGTAACCCATCGTCGAAGTGAACTATCGAGTCAGTCGTGAGTTACTCTTCGCTGGTGTATTATCGTCGCTGACTTCATCGTTACTAGTAATTTTACGCTGAATCGAAACCTTATAGCGTTGTCGACAAAAATATTTGATTTAGGTATAATTAACTAGTTGACGCCCGTGGCTTCGCTCGCCCTTTATTGTGTTGGTTGTCACGTGCTAGGCAAAAACGTAGCCTATGTCCTTTCTTAAAGTTTAAGTTTGCTTCACAACAAATTTCATCAAATTTGGTTCTTTGGTTTGGTCTTGAAAGAGCCATAGACAGAGAGAGGTATTTTCACAGTTATAATATTTAAATAGAAGATTCAAGTTTTTAACTCGTTTAGTTATATTTCTTGTTAATTCTTATTGCCTTGTCTTTGAGTATATTTTTAGGTTTAACTATATAGTGGTCTCAAAAATGCAGGCAGTTATAGAATGTTTTTTTTTACTGCAATGTTTCTACCTACTCTTGTAGTTTAATAATGTTGTCATTATGAATGATAAATAAAACAAAAAACAAAAAAAAACTTTTCAAGTAGGTAGCATTTTTGCCCAATGCTTAAGAAAATAAACCATTTATTCGTTTAAACAAAATAGCTTGATTTATAGTGATCGAGTAAATGAATAAACAATATATGCAATACCTAAAGCATTTTCCACTCAAGTGGAATCGCAGACTTGAATCTCTTGCTGAATTATACAATATAACGAATATTCAAATAGATATATTTTATTTTTATTGTATTCCAAACGTTCAGTTCAAAGTTACATATCTCCTTATAATATCCGTTCGTGCTTTGATCTGATTAAACAATTTATCCATCGCGTAGGCACTTGCCTCTTACGCCCCCTCCTTAATAACCCAACACTCTCGTAGTCGCTAATTGGGTCACGTGGAGTTTGTATTTTTTATACTCACCCAATAACTATACGTGATATGCGATTTTTTATCAAAAAGTACTTGGAAATGCGTATATACGGTCTATTTAATATTTTGAGGGTAGATTGATAATTGTTTTAAAGGTCAATTGTTTTAATCGTGTCATTCAGAAGTAAATTAAATGAGTTAATTGTTTTGTCTAGAGTTGTTCAAACATAAAAATATCATTAAAAGCGAATATAGCACTCGCAGTTTTTGGATATTGGGTGAATCAATTTTCAGTGATTTTGTCATGAGAGAGAGAGAGAGAGATCTAATAAAGTTAGGTACATATAAAATAAAAGTAATATGTATTTAATTTTTATATCAAACCTTCTTTCGATTAATGATGTCGTTTGAAGCTCGTACAGTTATGCGCAGCGTGTGCAGTGTGCGGTTATGCTTATGAATCTTTATACAAATTCTATTGAAATGGATATGAATGCGTTTGTATAATATTTTCAATAGGCAGACTGGACGGTACTTATGTAAGTTAAGTGAGCAACAATTGCACTTGTCGTCCTCATTCCAGGAGGGTAACGAACGGTTTAGATGGGGTCTTTATTATGTTTAAAGTTTGATGTACTCGTATAACAGTGATGGATGATTAATTGATGATTATATAAGTTTTTTTAACCAATTGCGCCGTCGCAAAGGAGTTTTGAGTTCAATAACTTATCCGTTTCACTTTGTCTCGTATCCGGGGTCTTAATTCATTCACTTAATCAGACGATATAATTTAACTACTATGCCATATGGTAGCCATATTGTAAAGTTTACAAGTGGATTAAATGAGTTTCTGAATAGTGATTTTAAAAGTGAATCGAAATTATTTAACCCCTTTGTTCATTTTTTATACCAATTGAAACAATTACACTTATTACATTAGTCAGTATAGCTTAAAAAATGTCAATATTTTATGAATGAAGTCTTTAGTATGTTTAAAGTTTCACGTAGGTACTCATATGGCAATGATCCATAATCAAAACTTACATTATGAATGCAAAAGTAAATCTGTCTTTTTGTAGAGCAACAGCTCTCTTTCGTGGTCAATGTTTAGCGAAACTTATTAAATGGAATATACGCAATAATTTCAGTAGTATTCTGACTGAATCTCTAGTACTGTATCTCTAGTAGTCAAATTGACTGCTGCGGTCTTTGTAGGTATAGTATGAAACCCGGCCCTTCTAGTGTTAATGTATCTATTACATTAAATAAAAAGAAAAATAGCGATACTATGTGCTTTTATGATTTATCTGTCACGTGTAACATAAACATTGATTTTCTTTGAAAGTTATAACTTACAATCTTAAACAACACGACAACGACAATAACCAAAATATATCGTATATCTACATAGAATAAAATATATCGTATAACCTATAGTCAAAAACTTCAGAAATGTAATAGGTACAGAACATGACAAAATTAGTCGTACATTCCTGTAATCCTGTCACATGTGCCGATTTCATAACCTTGCACTCCCCTCCTACGGAAACTTCGTTTAGTGCGGATCGAGAGAATTTAACAGGAGAATAAACAGTTACACGTTTAAAATACGTTTAGGTTTAAATAATGTATTATCAGCAAAGACATACATTGTCACTTATGTGATAACAATAAATTGATGTTCACTTGCAGATCATCGTCGTAGCCATTATATGTATATAATATATATGTATAATTGTAGGTAAGCATACAATACAAAATTTACTAGCAACAAACAAAACAATAATCAAGTATAATTTATATGTTTCACTTTGTCCCACCTCATACACTCAAAATAAATTTAATTGTTTTGTAATAAATTAGATCTAGTAATTATTCAAAAATCTTAGAGTTAATCATTTTATACAATTTTGTAAGTGTAAATTTGTACGTCGTTATGTATATGCATAAAATGTATATACAAAGTCAATGTCACAAGTCAAATTGATTCTTCATGTGTAAAAGTGGATAACCTTATTTTTGGAGACGATACAGATAAAAAATAATAATATTTGATATTTTATTAAATTAATGTGATATTTAAAAGACAGCATATTTAAAAGCCAGCATAAACATAAATTCTCTAAGATTTTCTCAATCTTGCAGATAGAAACTAGGCTAACGAAAGTCATCGGTGGTTACCTAAAAAATTCCTCTACAAATATCTATAAATGATAAAATGAGAATACTACTTTCGCTATATCAAAGAGATTTAAAGGCGTCGTAAAAGAAAAAAGTGTTGCATTTTTTCCCCTAACTAGAAAAAAATTGGTACGATTTTAAATTGAAAATAACAAGATCTGACCCAGTTTTGGTGATTAAATTTCCGTTTCTGCGGTCGTCGGGATTGACCTTACGTATTGACACTGAAATTCCGACCCGTCCGAATATTAAACCGGCACAGCAAACGTCAAACACACTTGATATCACTGCAGTATTTACTTCGACAGCTGAAAGTCGGCTTCTGTTCAGCCAGTAAATTAATCGAATCGCTAAATCTAACACCAAGTATTGCAAATCTACGATTCGAGTAATCATGGCGTTTTATAATAATCTCTTGTAAAATTAATTGCTTTAGTATAAAGTGAAATAGTTCTGCAAGATATGTGTCTGCTGTAACGAGAAAATGTCATAAGCTCCGTGACAAATGAAATGAATGGGCATGTATTTCCGTTTGTACTCGATCGTGCTGTGGACGAACATACATAATTATGTTCATAAGATATGATAATTAGGCGCGAGGAACCACATTCCGATAAAAACTTTCTATAGACATTTGTGTGACTTTCTTTAATTTGGTGAAAATACCATAATTAAATTTACGACGTGATCTCGTTTAAATGTTTATTACGCTGTTTTAATTATGAATTGAAATATGTTTTAACGTTAGCTAAATGGAAGCCTATTCTCTCTCGCACATATAAAACTTTGTTTCATAATTTACAACTTTTCTCTCGGTACTCGGAAAGGTACGACGACAAAAGAAACTGGAACATTGTCTAACGTACCGTGTACATTATCCGCACAAAGCCCTTTTAACACGAGCACCCCTAGCTCCAGTAATCACTACCATCCCCACTAGCCTAATTCCCGTGCTGTGATCCTGTCTAGTCAGTCGACTGACCTGGTTACGTTCTCTACTACACTGTGTATAGTGTATACCTCTACAATACCGTGCCTAGATACTACAATACATAAAATTCTGTACGTAATTGTGGTTTAAGGTCTATCTTCAATTTCCCTTTTTAATATATCAGACCTATTTTCGTTATTGCACTTTTATGTAACACTCGATTTTATGATTTAAATTCAAATCAAAAGTACTGATCATTGAGACTTATTTAATCAATACAAGTTATATTATCAGTTTTTATCTTATCAGTATAGTTATCTAAAATCGATTATAATTCAACTTAATTGATAAAATGGGTACAAGCAAAACATCATCACTATATTAGAATATATTACGTCGACATTGTTTAATTCTAGCTGAATATTAATAATTGCATAAAATTGTTTGATCAGTGAACTATTTTGTAGGTAATTGCTATGTTGATTTGGATTAAAAATATTTCGTTTATAGTATTAGAGATTATTGGAAAATATGAGAATTATAGATTTAGAGTTTTTCCGCTCCGAAGATTGCCTTCCATCGGATTTAACTTTGCTTATAAATATGTTCATCTATTTTTGTCTTCGCTTTTGTCGAAATAGGGAAAAATTTACACGAAAATTAATCACGCTGCCGAAAATGCTGGTTTGAAAAATTCTTTGGCAAGGTAATTGAGTTAGTGGCGGAACTGACTTACTGGGTAATTGGATAATTGTCTCGCTGAAAATCCTTTATGCCAAGTATGCTGTTTCAATTTATGATCTGTTATAACTTTTTTTGTTAATCGTCTTGAAATTTTAATATCTGATATCTTTGATGTTCATCACTGAACTATTCATATCTTTGAAACAATTTGATATTATTGACCTATTGACTAGTTGAATAAGGTAGCCTTAAATTTTCTTCAGGATAATAAATCGATCTAAACTTTATCAGAAGATAAGATTTCTTTATCGGTCGTATCTTATAAATTGTTATATTTGTAGAAATTCAAGTACAATCATCAGCTTCGCTTAAACTTTTTTAATTCTAGTAATAAAACTTCTCGAGTTAATCACTTAATAGTATCAAGTTCATTATATTGTAAAAATATTTGAGGAGAGTAAATTATTGGGATGTACAGTATCTTCTAGATGACAAGGACTATCTCTACGATCAAATACGAAATTTGATACTGATTATATAAGTCAATACAAAGTCAAATTATTCAACATAAAGTAAAGTAAGTGTACTTATCGATAACGACTTGTATGTTTAGGGTTCCGTGACAAATAAAACGGGACTCTGTTTTTCTTTGTATGTTGTATTATAATTAGGATAAAAAAGAAAACAATATTCCGTTCAATAAGCGCACAAAATGCGTATGGTTTGCAAATATCTAGTTGAAGAAACTGTTAATCCTCACAAGGTTGGTATTGCATTCCATTTGGAAACGGTGATAATTGAGTGCATCCGTTTCCTTTGCAACATATTTCTTTATATAAACAACGTACATTATTTCAAAAATAGAAGTGACGTTAATAAATGTTATACATACTTTTATATCATGGTGAGTCGTGATAGCCTTTAAGTAATAAGATTATCTGTAAGGACACTTGCGTGTATCAACTAGTACTATGCCATAAACATCCAACCTGCTGTTTAACAGTGTGGCAAAAGGGCTTGGTGACCATCAGGACCCCATTTACTCGTGGATCCTACTCAATGTTAAAATAATTGGATAGTGGGTCAATTACGAGCCGTAACAGAATTTAAACTCAAGCTTTGTTTCCGAAAGGTAGTGAAATCGATCGTAACCAGATTAAATTGAGAGGCAGGCTATTTACACATTGATCGTTCTAAGAAATTGACGACATGATAAGTGATCCAAAGTTACGCTACATAGAGATAATGTAGATGTTCGTTTTCAGTTACTTAAAAACGAAAAATAATAATGAGGTTTTAATAAAAAGTTTTTATTAGAATTAATGATAGTTGGTTTTGGTATAATTTAAATAACATATAAAACTATGCTGACTCTAGAGATTCATAGTAGACTATGAAAGGGTAAAGTTACCCCATAATTATGCTATAAAGTGTTTCCTCCCGCGTTATCTTACGAGGGGCTCATAATGAGGGTAAATAATGACTCAGCTATCACGTTGCAGCGAATTATAAGTGAGCTTTAAAATGTTTGCAACCGAGGGTCATCAAAACTAGTCCACTGCGCAAGTATTTCTTAGAAGTAAGGCAAGGAAGGAATGTAAATTAATCATATTTTTATTATATATTTATAAGGATGAAGAAACAAGTGTCAAGGACTCTATTAAAAACGGAAAATGAATGAGAAGAGCCGACTTCATCCGCCTTAAACCTTTATTACTTAGTAGTAGTAACATAATTAGGCGTCTGAAAGTACTTATATTGCGTCTTACTAATATGATTAACTAGTGACCCGACCCGGCTTCGCACTGGTGCAATGCTGATACTAAATATAGTAGATATTGTCTAAATTACTATTACTTGGTGACAGGACCTTGTGCAAGCTCGTCTGGGTAGGTACCATCCACTCATCAATTATTCTACCGCCAAATAACAACACTCAGTATTGTTGTGTTCCGGTTTGAAGGGTGCGTGAGCCAGTGTAACTACAGGCACAAGGGACATAACAGCTTAGTACCCAAGGTTGGTGGCACATTGATGATGCAAGGAATAGTTAATATTTCTTACAACGTCATTGTCTATGGGTGATGGTGACCACTTACCATCAGGTGGCCCATATGCTCGTCCGCCAAACTATACCATAAAAAAATATCAGTGTTTGTTTACTATATTGTCCATGTATTATATGCAAAAACTTTCCTCTCGAAACACTATCTATTAAAAAACCCCATCAAAATCCGCTGCGTAAAGTATTTTAAAGATCTAAGCATACAAAGGGACAGACAGCGATAAGCGACTTTGTTTAATACTATGGATGTTTGTTATTTATCACGCCAGAACGGATAAAAATAAAATTTGGCACAGAGAAAGATTTTAGTCTGAAATAGCGCATATGTTATTTTTTATACCGGAGAAATGCACCTCACTTCTGACACACCCACTGTTCGGTCGAAACCGTGGGTGGAAACTAGTTACATAACAAAATGGAAACATATATCTTCTAATAGGTAACGTTTTATTTACATAAAAATATTTTCCTAATTTTTATGTTTGAATATAAACGTTGCGTTCAACCAATCGGAGTTCCTTCATTGATTTATCCTGTAAATAAAATGTTTGTTATTTCGACTGTTAAATAAGAGTTTTTTGTTCGACTAGTATTTCATAAAGAAATATTTGTTGACGACCTCCGTGGTCGAGTGGTGTGTACACCGGTTTTCATGGGTACGCCACTCTGAGGTCCCGCGGGTTCGATTCCCGGTCGAGTCGCTGTAGATTATCATAAGTTTTCTATGTTGTCTTGGGTCTGGGTGTTTGTGGTACCTTCGTTCCTTCTGATTTTCCAGAACACAAGAGCTTTAGCTACTTACATTGGGATCAGAGTAATGTATGTGATGTTGTCTCATATTTGTTTAGTAAAATTAAGTACTTAACAGTGTAAATTTTCCACTGTTTGGCTAAGGCCTTCTCTTCCATTAAGGAGAGGGTTTGGAAGATATTCCATCACGCTGTTACAATGCGGTTTGGTGGAATGCACATGTGGCAGAATTTCGATTTATTGTAATAATAAAATTTACATATGAGTGTCTACTACACTCAAATGTAAATATTACAAACAATACATTGAAATAATTTAATATCCTATACATATAGACTATTCCCTTAACCGTAGAGGATCTTTTGTCAGCATATTTTATGCGCTATTCTATTCTTTTATAAATAAGTACTCGTATCAGTTAAATTACAAATAATCTCCATAATTTTTAGTTTAATAACTTGAAAAGTATTTTATTTTCAGCACTGAAATGATCGATAATGTACTAAAATACCAACAGTCCGCATGCATCACGCGAGTTTTCATGGATAGATTGACATGTAATCATTTCGATCCTTTCATTAAAACGTTTATCGACAAGCTACTGTGATTATGGATTAGATTACTAATGAATTAATGTATTATACTCCCAACTCACACATACACAAATTTCATGCTTGGAAGAGCACTGTCAATGTCAGGTTCTCGCAAATGAGTCTACTGTGCTAGTCGTGTGCCATTAAACAGGTTCAAAGTCCATATATATCTTCTTAATCTTACGTTTTTGTTTAATTTGACGTTTTATATTATACTAAGTTATATGTATGAAGCAGAAATTTGTCTGAAAAAGTCAAGGCTACTAAATTACGTTGGTTTTAATGTTTAAATAACAACATAGTATTTTTAGTCAAATACAAAATGGATAAAGCAATTTAACAGTTAATGTTCTTAACAGTTTTTCTATTGCCAAAATATGTAACCATGATTAACAAACGTACCAGACATTAACAAATACCGTGTACTGGTTTGAAGGATGAGTGACTAAGTGTAATTACATTATATGGAATGATTAGGTCTCGTAGCGATGCATTCACGATATTGATGTGTCTGGGAAGACGTGATCACTTGAAGGTCCACTTTCCACTTTTTCAATCTATATTATATAGTTCTTTATATAACGCCGGATAGCTACCTACTGAAATAAAAGAGAATACGTAATATCTCAACAAATGCATTATTATAAATATGCCTTTCATTAAAAATAATATCCTATACACATTAGCAGGAAATATATACATCAGCGTTTGATGTAAAGCAACCATGAATAACCTTGGTGGTAGAGCTTTGTTATCACATCTGGGTAATACAGTAATACTTAGTATTACAGTATCCTGGTTTGAAGAGTCATTGGGCCAGTGTAACTTCAGGCACAAGAGACAAAATCTAACCGCTCATATTTCTTACAGCGCCAATGTCGGAACAAGGATGACCACATTCCATCAGGTGGCCTGATATTCACCCGTCCTCCTAGCTCCATACTATAATAGTATTTTAATCATTTAACCAGATACTTTTAAGATACATTATATACAAATTTACGTGCTAATACGCCACTCCAATCGTACAAACCGTCACTAGTATGAATCACAATTAAATACATATTAAAATGTACTTGTGGTCTTTGCTTTAGATGTGACGTAATACTTGATAGATGATGACGTTTTCCTCACCGATTTCGATCACGGGCGACATTCTGAGAAGAAAAGATGGACTGCGTAGAAGATGTTATATAGTGCTCAATTGTATGTTGCTGTACTTAACATTCACCCTCATACTCCAATGAAACGGTACTGGCACGAATGAGACTTCAAGATTACTTGAAGTGTTCTCATTCTTGCGAGATTACATATTATTTGTGCCAATGAAGTCACATCGCTATCGTCTTGTAAACTTAAGGCTACGACTGCGAATCACTTCTCAGAAAAGTGTTTGAACCCAGGACCTCCACATTGGTATAAATAAGCTAGCCTTTAAGATCAACGAGGCAGTCCAACATCCGGTTTCTAGAAAATAGACTACAATGTAAGATTGTAAGGAACGAACGGCTATGGTTGTGTTATCCCTTTTTGCGTCCACTCAGCTGCGCTTAAGAGATGTATTTTATTACAACCCTGAAAAGGCTCTCGACAAACTTTAATTTTATTGCAGCTTTTATGTGCCATTTGGTTAATGAGAAATGCTATCGTTATTTTTTCGTTTAACCCTTGTACGTTGTAAGCAAATTAAATTAAATTTCATCAAATTTTAGTGGCTATTGCCCACTATTTATTCTTTTAAACATTTTTAAAACCAAGGAGTATTAAAACGTTATGTATATTTACAGAATGTTAAAACTACACACTATAATATAAAAGAAAGTCCCCGGCGTCTGTCTGTTTGTATGTTCGCGATAAACTCAAAAACTATTTAACAAATTTTCGTGCGGTTTTCACTAATAAATAGAGGTATTCATAATGAAGGTTTAGGTATATAATTTATCAAGGTTTCTATGTAAATAAGTTGAAACAGAACGACAATTGTTAAACATGTCGGAAAAAAGCAACATAAATATATAAATAAAAGGTAAAAATAAAAACCTTATGTCCACCTGTGTGAAGCCGGGACGAGCCGCTATAGTATATATATACATAATATGATGAAAATTGCCTAGTTCAGCTCAAAAATAGTGTTACTGAGATATTACAATTTTAGTTTTGATTTATCTCGTGCTCGCCGATATGATAAATTGTGTGAAAATTTGCTTGAAATATCCAACATTATTTTTCAAAGAGTGTTTGACTTTTCGAAATATTAATTAATATTCCGTTTAAGTATCAAATACGTAACAATCCCATTGTAACGTTATCGAACTTTAAATAATACTATCACCTAAAAATTCAGTACAATCGATCGGTTTTATTGATTCTATTGTTCTCTCTTTATCGATAAGAAACAAAGGCGTGAAATAACTACAACGAGGTTCTGGTAAAACAGCAATCGGACCCAAAAGTTTATTATAATCGTAATAGTATTAACAGTACTCAGTATTGTTGTGTTCCGGTTTGAAGGGTGAGTGAGCCAGTGTAACTACAGGCACAAGGGACATAACATCTTAGTTCCCAAGCTTGGTGGCACATTGACGATGTAAGGAATAGTTAATATTTCTTACAGCGTCATTGTCTATGGGTGATGGTGACCACTTACCATCAGGTGGCCCATATGCTCATCTGCAAACCTGTACCATAAAAAAAATATTAACTGTTTTTTTCATAACATACGTCAAACGCTACTCCCTTTGAAACATCTTCATACTTTTAATATTATTTATTTATAATTCCAGTATGATTAAAGAAATGTTTGAATTGCAGTTGTTAATTAGTAGTTTCTATAATTTCAGAATTTGATGTCGTAATATTGTTTTGCAAATAGAATACACCAGTAATGTATGAAGTTTAAAAAAAGAATATTCAATATTTCTTATCGAAAGTTGAAACATGAAATCAAACCGCCTATTGAGTCATGTTAAAAGAAAGACTTGTGATACATATTGATATTAAGCCTGTAGTCGACTATGTATAGTGATGGGACTAGTATTAATATATTTTCTCGAAGAAAACACAATTTCATTCTGCATTTGTCAGTAGTATTGTCATTAATATATCCAAAACTTTAGCTCAATTGTTGGCGTTATTTTTAAATTTAATTACTCAATTGCTAGACTTAATACATACCTATACATACTTGTCTAAGTGAAGTTGAATAAATGCTTAGAAAAACATTAAATGCTCTGAAGTTTTTTTGTCAAACTAAAGACGTATTTTTGTATTCTTATATTAAGCTTTATACTTAGAAGCCGTAATATAGTTAAATGCTCAATAATAAATCGACTGATAAATATTTGGATAAGTTTTATCGATTTATCATAATACTAATAAAATTGATTGTTAAGAATAACGAATCGATAGTCAGCAATCGAGTCATCCCATCACTAAGCACTGTTCATGGGAACGTATATGACGCATGCGTTCATTACTCATGCGAGTACAGTTGAGTGGCATTACAATTACACGCGGTTGCTATAGGAAGACATTCCTTCTGGATCGGATTACGTACCTTTTTAAATGAAGGAATAAATGATTAATACGTTTCTCGTTTATTGTTTTACAAGAATTAAATATGTTCGGTTATTTGTTTTGTATTAAAAGAGGATATCGAATTACACTTAAACTTATGTGCATTTATTTTACATATCAGATTTATAATATTTTTTAAATAGCGTTATTTTAATAGCGATAGTTATATTCAATGATATTATAATAAACAGATCTGTTATACCCATACTAAACAACAGAAAAGTGTGCCGCGCCGGGGACCGTTTATTTTTAACCGACTTCAAAAAAAGGAGGAGGTTCTCAATTCGTCGGGGCCTTTTTTTTTTTTTTTTTTTTTTATTTTTTATGTATGTTACCGAATTACTCGAAGATGGCTGGGCCGATTTTGACAATTCTTTTTTTGTTTGAAAGGGCATGTTTTACAGGTGGTCCCATTGTCAGGAGATCAGGATCTGATGATGGGATCCTGGAGAAATCGAGGGAACTCCTCAAATTTTATAGGCACACCTATAGTGATTTCGGTTTTATTCAAAGTGCTTTGGTCATATGCTCACGGAAAGTGACATTTGATGAAGTGGAACTGATGATGAAGACCACAACTGGTAATCAGAACCTATTAGTAAGTAACTATTTTACGGGTTTAGTTCTATTTCTTTAAGATAGTCGTCAAGCAATTGATGTTAGTAAACATGCCTATGATGAAGTCTAGCTGATGGTGGACTACCAGGAGAACTCCTCAATGATTAACAGCATTGCATCGGGAAAAATGGTATTGTCTAATTGGCGATGAGCAGTTAACATTAGGCTACTGTAACTTAGGTAACGCTTAATTTGAGTTGCAGTTCACGTCGTATTGAAACGGCGTTTAGTTATGTTTAGAGTCGAAAGCCGAAATGTACTGAGTATAATAAAGTGAATGACAAACACTTCCAATTGTAATTATAAATAGCAAAACAACACTGAAAAGCAGTAAATAAATTTTTATAAATAAAAAAAAACCGCCTTCAAAAATGAACTAAAAAGAAAAAAATAATCAGTTACATCCATATCCAATTTACGATTTTTTAATCACCTTTTGAAGTCGGTGCCAACAAAGTAAATAAATTCCTATATTGAAATCATTTAATTTGTATCGATAGTAAGGTTTGTCTAATGGTGTCATCTATACAATAAATAGATTTAGTTTTTGTATGTATGTATTATGTATTATGTACCTATATTAGCAATGTTGGCACCGACTTTGAGAGGTGAATAAAAAATCGTAAATTGGATATGGATGTAACTGATTATTTTTTTCTTTTTAGTTCATTTTTGAAGGCGGTTTTTTTTTATTTATAAAAATTTATACATTTCGTTACGAGTAAAAAGGATAGCTTTATAAAAACAATAAGTAAAAGGGATAACTAGATGTTTTAATTACGCAAAACGTATTACTACATAATTATGATGTATTATAACGTATTACTGGCATAATTATGATGAAAACGACTAAAGGCAAACGTCCCAATTAGGACGTTTTCTAGTCTTCACTTTTTGCGCGTTAATGACATATCTGTTTACTAGAACATCATTGGTTATATTATATTAAGTGCTCAGTGCTCGTGACAAAATAGCAAATACATTTTGTTAGACACGTCACACCTTAACGTTAAATTCAAATCCGATTATGAATGAGAGTAATCTCATCGCCATCAACAATTTTCATTTTAAAACACTGAACTTACGTAAGGGTTATTCCTCTAATTCAGTCATTATTATAATTATTATATGATATCTTGATTTTGGTAAGTTGAACGTTGAAATGTTCGGTATTGTTTTTGCTGACAGAAAAATAACGAACGACCAACAAAATAAACAATACGAGTTCGATTCCTGTGAATCGATCCGTTTCGATAGGAACGCGTGGTACGACAAAGACTTCATGGAAAAAAAGACAAAAGGCACGGGTATCGCTCCGTGAAATATGGTTTGATTAAATGATTTTTTAGAATTTTTGTAGAGTCGTTTTTATTACTCTTACATTTTACGTAGAACGATTTGAATCTTACAAAAAGTTTATTATTATGGTATACATTTTTTGTACCAAATTTTATAACTGTAAGTACAAATAAATGATCTTCATCATCGTAACCTTTGTGCATATTCTCTATAAACATTGAAATGTACCCGAAGCTCCCTTACAAATTGCTTTCAACCACAGGATTAAAGCTTGTATGCGTTTCCCAAGTCGAGTATCGCATTTTGAACACGAGGTATTGAAAATGTGATACAAATTTTTCTTGTAAAGTATTTTTATTACATTCATTTAGACAAGGATTTATTTCGAGGCCAAACCTATCAATCAAGTGAAGCCTCATCAAAAGACGGTTCAGAATCGAAGAAGATTCATAGTATGTTACCCTCTTCATTTGCTGGCTTCTCTGCGCCATCCTCCAATTATTCCACTGTGCTGTGACTTCAGTTTCCTTCAGACACACAAAGGCATAAATGCTAAAATTATTGAGCTAGACACTAACAATGGACGTGCAGGAAAGCACGTTTGTAGATACAAAAAAAAACCTACATAAAATACCATTATTTCCAATGCACATGCGCTTAACATGAATGCAATAATTTCTAAATGGAATACACATGTATACGTATAAGGATTTAAATTAGTGACGCTAATAAATTAATTATAATTATTTGAAATGTTTTCAAAAATGATTGTCATTAATGACGTCTTTTAAACGTTACGCCCTTCTAGAGTTTTCCTTGTTTGCGTAAATTATATTTGTAGGTAATTGTCAATTTTGTTTCGGTGTACGTAATAGCTGCGGTTTTGTCAGCGACAGCAAAATTTAGAACGTAACTCATTCCAATGGCAGGAATAGTAAAGATAAATAAACAATATTGACTTAGTAAATTTGTATAGGACAACTCGCCCTCGATCAATCGATCGAGATCTTGAATATTCTATGGTATTAATTAAGGATTCGTGAAAAATTGCCGCTTCGAATGTTGGTCGAAAATTTTGTAAGTAAAATTAAAGTGAATAAAGTAGGTGACAATATTTCGCATGTAGTATTTTTTTTATTTAAATAATTTAACTACCAACTTATACATTTACATAGGTAACACTCGAAGTGATATGTCTTAGATGTAAACAAGATTAATTATTTTATAAATATATATTAGTTAATAACTATTCATGGTGCATAGAAAAGGAGAGCTGTTACCAATAGCGTTGGAATATGTGTATAAAAGATTTTGTGTCAAATTTGTTTTCTTTTAAATGTTCATATTTTCATTTATACAAATATATTGGTAGCGGTGTTTTGTCTAACGTTGTGACTTGGTGATATGGCTTGGATGCCTGTATGGGTAGGTACCAGCCACTCATCGACAAACATCCTCAATATTGTTGTGTTCCAGTTTAAAGGTTGAGTAAGTCAGTGTAAGGCACAAAACATCTGAGCTCCCAAGGTTGGTGGTGCCTTGCTGGTCTAAGGATTGGTTGAAATTACTTACGCCAAAGTCTATATCCATGGACGATGATGATAACTGACCGCTGCATAACTCGTCCGCGTACCTATTTAATAAAAAATATATATGTATATATAATAGATGTGCGCTAAATTTCTCGATGAGTTCAAAAAACTTATTTAACAGTTGTGATATGATATATATACTTTTAAAAAATATATTTAAGTTTAATATTATGTATATTAGCATAATTAGTTCATTCTTATTGAAATTAAATTCATATAAACGTGTTAAAGCTATAAAAAAAAAAGAAAGATCGCCAATTTACGCGTTGTATCCGATTAATTAATGCTTTCAGGTGACCCGAGGAGTTTATGCCGCTATAATGGCTGTTTTTATTATAAAAAAAAAAAAAAACTTATAATAATTTGGAACTAAACATTGAGTTCGGTAATATAATTGGATTAATGCAAAGGTTTCGAATTCGAAGTCTATAATTTTTTTAACCTTGAATTTACACTCTTTAAAAATAGAATCGGAATTAGATTGGCGCGATTCATAGCCAATTAGCAGGTGTATATTAATAATTAAGATTTCATTGAAAAAAAAAATTCAAAACAAACACTTAATTGATATGACCCCAACTACAACTAAACTACCAGTAAATATGTCGAAATCTGTGTTTTATTGTAAAGGAATTCCATTTAGAATTAAATAAAAAAAAATATGCTTAATAATATTTTTTTAATTCACGCAAATAGTATGCAAAGGTAAAATTTTAAATTCCTAGAAATTTAAAATAAATTTCTTTAAAGTTTCTAAATTTAAATTTTTATTTCACGAAAAATATTTATTGTTTATAATAAATTAATTTTATTTTAATAAAATCGAAACGGTTTTCTTTTTCAATAACAATATATTATTATAGCTAAACAAGCATTTAAATTTGGAACGGGATTCTCATTTGTTTATTTATTTTTTTATTCGTATCACTACAAGTAGACTAAGATTTAGTTTTATAAAGACAAACGAAAACATCTTGTAGTGACGTAGATATTTAATAGCGGAAATAGTCAAAGTTTATATGACATTCAAATGGTGCGACACTTAATGTCACAATTCTTTTACACTATCAGCTATTATAATTCAACAAGTGTAATAGTTTCTAACATGTATAATATTAATGTTTCCTTTTAGAATTAACTGTTCGAAACAAACAAAAGGAATTGTTATTTCACATATGCTCTGACGTCATTTGAGTCGTCTTTTTTCCCTGTTCTCAATAAAAATATTTGTATATGTATTTATATTTAAGGATTTTCATTGACTTGGAATTTCTGGGGCAAAAATTAATTTTGTTATTGACACTTTTTCCGTTTTTTTTTAAATTTGTGAAATTATAAGCATATTATAAATTGGCTATTTCTTTCGTATGTGTGTCGTTTGCATATTTGTCTGCCTCGCACTTTGTGGAGCTTTCGCCGGTGGTTTTTCTGAATCGATACGACTTGGGAACCGGACCGGCCGGCAACGTACTTGGAAGCCCTCTGGTGTTGCAGATGTCCATGGGCGGTGGTAATCATTTTTCATTAGGTGAGCCATCTGCTCATTTGCCACCTATAAGGTGAAAAAAGAACTAATCGTAAAATGATAATGAAAATAATTGAACTTCGTGGATTTTTTTTATTTAGTTAGTTAAAACTTAAAAGCCAGAGGTGTTCCAGTGGTTGAAACACACGAGAGCCCACAAACAAACTCTGGGAAGTAACAGTGAATTCTCCGAATGTGTTTATAAATGATCTCGTGCTCGGCTGTGTATGAAAATGTCGTTTGGAGATCTGCATGTGTAGAATGAAAATATGACGTATGTTTATATATTTATTCATATAGGAGTGCGGTGAAATAACTCCTAACCTTGCAAAGAACCGACGAATTTTTGTTTATATACTTTGCCATTCGATTCCAGTCTCAGTCAGCCTTTGAGATTGGTTCCCGTGATTAACGTTCGGAAGGTATGACTGTAGTTTTATATTCAGTGCGATTTCAACCTATATGTAATATATCAAGCTTTACCTGTATCACTCACACCTTTACCCCCAAATATTTCAAGGAGTGAACTGAAAAGCCACCTTAAACAGTCTCCATAGCAAATATCATCGAAATGGGTTCAGCGGTGTAGGCGTGAAGAGGCTACATCTACATTTAGTCACATCATCAGCCCGTTTTTGTCCACTGCTGGACATAGGCCTCTCCAAGTGCACGTCACTGTGGTCTTTCTCCGGCTACTCGCATCCAGCTCCTGCCTGCCGCCTTGCGTATATAGTCATTCCACCGTGCCTGAGGACGTCCTACACAACGTTTGCCGAGACGCGGTCTCCACTCTAGAACACGTTTTCCCCAACGGCCACTGCCACTTCAGCTTACTAATCCGGTGGGTTATGTCGATGACTTTGGTTCTTTGACGGATCACCTCATTTCTGATGCGATCCTTCAAACGCCGAGCATAGCCCTTTCCATAGCACGCTGAGCGACTTCAAACTGGTAGACATACAATTACAATTTCTGAATCGATCATACATACATTTAGTCTACATACAATTATTTAAAAAAAACTTTAAAATAATTGTATGTAAGTACTGAAATAATATATGCAGATACTTTTGGATATATGTACTGATAATTTTGGCAATTTTATATGAGTACATAGAATTATTTTATAGATTTTATTGTATTAGTTCTTATTCGCAAATCGTTCCGCTCCACTCAATATTTCATACGTAACTAATCTAAAATCTAACGAAACTTCTAACTGTATATCCAGCTCAAGACGTAAATTGTCAGCCGACCGTTACGAGATGTTATCAAACAAACGTTGTTAGAGAGACGAAATATACTGATACCTAGCTGAGATTACGTTTAGCTGTGAGTAAAAACGGTCCGCTACATAAAAAGTTGAAACTACTTAAACTAATAATGTCTAAGTTTAACTTTGGTATTTGATATCCAACCTTTTTTTGACGGAGGAATATTTTGAAAGATAACCAACCACGTGTTGTTATTGATTTTACTTTCGTTCTATATCTATTTTGATTATCTGGTGTTTGTTCATTTTAAAAAAGGTGTATTTTGGTTAAGATGTTTACCCTTCTTTAAAGAGAGGTTATCAATTCTGTGTTTGTAACCTCATTAATTTTGCCTGATTAAACTGATTTTAATAAAAACAAATTAACTAAACTAGTTAAGTAATTCGAATTGGAACAGATTCTCCTCAAGGCCAAGGGGTATTTTATCAACAGTGTGACATTTACAAGTGCTTATACTTACTTCAACTTCAACTCCATAACATATTAGACTAGTATGAAAATTTTAAAGATAACCAAGTATATATTTATTAAAAAAATTGTACACCTATGCCGTTAGTAAACCATTTCCTCTGCCCCAAGGTTGCCTGGAAGAGATCGCTCTTCAGCGATAAGGCCGCCTTTTGTGCCATGCTTTATTTTGTTATATTTATTTCCTGTGTTATACTTATCTTGGTGTACAATAAAGAGTATATTATTATTATTATATATGATATGTTTGTTATAAACAAGAACCCCGAACAAAGCTCGATGTATTTGTGTCACCGTTACGTTACGATGAATGACCACATTCGCCAGAAATAGTTTTACGCTCCTCGGTTATTTTTAACGAACGTGTAACTCTCCCGCGGTGATTTCGCGACGGCTTTTGTAATAACCTTTTGTCTTGCTCTGAACAATATCGTTTATCTCACTCGCACGATCCTATTCTTGTAAGCTTGTAATAATTACTTATCACAATATCTCAATGTTTCGTACAATGGTTAAGTGTTTCATTTCACGGAATACGATTTCGTGATGAGATTAAGTTGTTTTTTTTTTGTAACGATTTTTTATGGGTCAATATTATGGTATATAAGAAAGTCCAAACATTTAATGAAATACTTGGAAATAGAGATACGTTTAAACGACGAGGATGGTATTAAGGATTATTAGTAATCATATTTCAGAGCCGAGATGGCCCAGTGGTTAGAACGCGTGCATCTTAACCAATCATTGCGGGTGCAAATCCAGGCAAGCACCACTGATTATTAATGTGATTAACTTGTGTTTATAATTTATCATATATCATCACTCATCCTCATTCACCAGTGAAGGAAACCTGCATGTGTCTAATTTCATAGAAATTCTGCCACATGTATATTCCACCAATCTGCATTAGAACAGCGTGTTCTTTTATTGGGATATGTTCCAAACCTTCTCCTCAAAGGGAGAAGAGGTCTTAGCCTAACAGTGGGAAAATTTAAAGGCTGTTGTTGTTGTTGTTATATTTGAAATTTAAATATTAAATGTAATGTTTTTGCAATTTATAATATTAACTAAATAATTCAACAGCGGATGCTGGTGTGGGGAGTACTGAGTGGTAATAATGTGTGTGATGTTTGTGTGATCATGAACTATGACACGGAACCACCTTGAAACCATTAAGGATCACTTTACATTAGTTCAGGATCCATATAACGTTATAAATAAACTCTTCACACAACGTATCATCCACACGGTTCATAAACAGTAACATTGTTATGCTGTCTGTTCGCTACTGCTATAACAAAAGCAAAAGGTCATATGTAAGTGTAGGTGAATTTGATACTTTAAACTTTATACATTACAGCGGTTTCACGAGTGTCGATAGTTGATCGACTCTTAGTTGTTTGCTTATGTTGATCAAATTTCGACGCTTAATTTTCATTCTTTTACGACATCCGTGGTCGAGTGGTGTGTACACCGGTTTTCAAGGGTACGCCACTCCGAGGTCCCGGGTTCGATTCCCGGCCGAGTCGATATAGGCTATCGTTAGTTTTTTATGTTGTCTTGGGTCTGGGTGTTTGTGGTACCTTCGTTACTTCTGATTTTCCATAACACAAGTGCTTTAGCTACTAACATTGGGAATTTATATATTTATTTATTCTTTTAAATTATATTTGCTCAATTGCTCATTGCTAATTTAAAAAGAACCATGTGAACTCTGTTATGTATAGATTTCATAGTCCTTTTATGACCTTTTGTCTACAGCAAGATCTACCACGAGTTCTCGCATTGCTCGTTTGAATTCATTTGTTTCAATAATAAAATACCTCTGTTATAATGATCGATTGTTCTTCTTTAATTATAAGCACTACAGACAATTATCGTACGATTTAATTGCTGAACAGTGTACGGGCTACCTGTGTCCGTTCTGTTGATACTGACCGCTTGAGCTATTTTCGTTACCACTCATAGCACGAAGTAATATTTCAGCTGGAGGGAATATTTGTAATACTTATGTAATGGTGTGGGTGCTCGATAGCCGTGAGAGATTTTTACAGTATCAGTTTATTTTATAATAACATTAATTTGACATTCAAATGGTACCTCTCTTACAGACTACGATACAGTAACTCATACAATATCAAATCGCGTCAATGCTGTCATAGTTTTCATCATAGTATTCTCAAGAGTTCAAATTCCTATGAACCCATAATAGTTTAGATTGAGTATTGTCTGTTAGGAAATGAATAGAGTGATTTGGATAAAGATGTTTTGACCAATACCGACCTTATACAGCGGAGACCGTGCAGGCACAATGCCAACTCCAAACTTTAAGCTGCTTTTGGTATTTTCTTGATCTAGAGATCGCCCAAACTCCAAAACCCTTTGGCGAAAAAAAAATTATATACATAATCGATATACTAAGAAACAAAACTTGATACCCATTATAACGAAAATTATGTGGACAGTGAAGTATAAAAAGAACAGAAGCTAATATAATTTGACACACTCTAATATACATCTACATTTTACACGCACAATAATATATGTATATATATGTAGTTAATTATGCCAATAACAAAACATATAATGTCAAAATAAAAGATTAAGATCACAATTTTGGGCATATTTTTTTTAATTGTTTTTATGACAATGTATCGTCCAGCGATGCCGAATTATTCCAGTCTTTCAAAAATGTTATTCGATAGTCAAGCCAAAATCATATTAAAAAAGGCTTAAACGTCGGAAGTTATTAACATACCAAACCAATAGACTACGAAATTAACTGTTGATTTGTTTTACAATTTTCGAATACTGCGAATTTAGGACTCCGCTCATATTGAAATTTTAGACACATTGGATATTTCCGGAGCGAAATGAAGATAGTGTCGAGGGAAAATATGATCTATGTCTAGTTAGTGTAGAGTTGCAAAAACCTTGCTGCTTCCTTGCCCATTCTAAAAACCATATGTTCGAAAAATAAAAACTTTGACAAGGGACTCTTATACTGAGTTTATTGTGCTCATTATTTATGGATAATTTGACTCGTATCAAGTGTACCTAAATGTGTTTGGAATAACAAATTAATAGTTTATCGAATTACAGTTTTAGCAAAGTAACAGTGTTGATGTTTCATTGGGGTAAGGCTTCTTTTAGAGCTTATATGCAGGTGCTACACATGTGATTGATGACTGTGATTTACGTCCAGCCCTAACCGTTTGAGAGCAAATCATGTTGGGTTTTATACATACAAATCAAGCAAATGTCAATTTAGTTTAGTTAGACAAAGTACCCACAGTTTTCTTAGAAATAAAATTGTTTTTTTTTTCCCACAGGGCCTCAAACTCTAGACATTACTATACGATAAGTGTTATGTGTGGACAAAGACAAAGTATTATTTAGTTTTACTGATCGATTATTTATTAGTCATTTGAAGCGGCTTGTCGACGTGCGTGTTATGAGTCACTGATAACAATGTTACTTTACGTTATCTGTCCAAATGAGTGTTAACATAAATATTATTTTTTGTTCCAACTGTTTTGGATAATGACAAAGTAAAGTTTATTTGTATTAAGTAAATCGGTTAGACTAACTTATTACCTTTTTCTTACCAGTGGATGATCTTTTGAAATGATCTTGTCTAATTTGCTACTAGCTGCAAAAGTCGCGACTAATCAGTCCCAAAAAAAAAAAATATTTCATGCCTTATCAGCTTGACACGAACTAACCCAAATGAACGGTTTTTTTTTCGTGTTCTAAAAATTTATAGTTATTTTAATTACTTTTGTCATATGTATGTTTATATAACTGTTATTTTTGTACAGTTATACAATTAGAAACAATTGACAAGTAAAAAAGACTTGAGTTATTTGTTACATTCTTCTCAAACCATATAAATTTTATACCAATATAATTTGCGGAAAGTCATACAGTCAACACTAGTATTTGTGATATGGCATAGTAAGATTGAATGGTTATCTTTTATTACGAGAAGTTTATTAGGGTTGCCAATAAAAATATACGAGGGTAAATAATCATTAAATGGTATTATCGATAAAATATAAATATCCATTCCGTTCGTGAGTACCGGTGATAGAATATAAGTTTTATATGATTTTGTCGTAGTACTAGACGTTATATACAATTGAGAATTGATGTAAAAAGTTTTAAAGGTAATATACTTTTTCGAGAAAAGAATACATTTATTGTAAGGAAAGTTAAAATTAAAACATCATATTTCAAAAATGTTGCATGATTAATGGCATTGAATTTAGCTTTGCCTGTCAAAACTTTGAATTTATTCACCAGTTTATTCTTGGATACCGCGTCGTCGTGGTGACGTATTTTTAGGGATCCGCAACCAAATGATTAAACGGACCCTATAACTGACTCCGCCCGTCTGTTCTTTGCCACCAGACTCATTAATTTATTATATGAATTCTTCCTTACCGGATAGCTGTTTATCGGGACTTATCGAGGACATAGAACAGTTCTAAATGTGGTATGGGTGCTATGATACGTACATTCTGATCCCTTACTACCATTATACTATGGGACGTCATTTCGACAAGACAATATCAAACGCTGTAACAAATATTAATAACTCGGTCTTCGTGCTTTCCAAAGCACGTGTGGACTATTACTTCATTGAGTATTTCATGTCAGTGAAACTCAATGGATCATTTACTTATTTTGGTTCGCATCATTTGTACTGATGGCTGAACTGGAAATACTTTGCAAGGATATTTAATTCTGTTGACGTTGAAGTACGGGAGAGCTGATTTAATTACGTACCCCGAATTGTGGAAAATCTCTTCAATGGTTCGAATTGGGTTCCACATGTATCATTGACAATATTCTAATACAGATTTTTTTAATATATTTTTGAGTCGGTTTTTATTATAATGCGTTAATTTGTTGCTATTAATAATGCCACGAGGAACTCATTAATTTTAGAACAATCGTGTCTATTAAAACACTTCTATATGAAAGCGCTTAACACTCTCCAGCCAGCTCTAATTGGAATATCTGACAGGATGTCGTACTCGCCGCGATACGAGGGTTGAATATTGTACACTAGACCCAATAATCGCATCGCTTTTATTATTAAATGTGTAAGGGTCATATCGCATTGCGGTACGTGTACCGTTTTGCCCACCGTATCTGGTAATATCAAGCGGCTGATTGAAACTGCACTATGACCTCCAGACGTTTGGATATGCGATGACGGCTGCGTTTATTCGTTTGTTCTGATTATGGACATAAATATTATTTAAATATTTAAGATAAATATGCTATATATATTATATTAGGTATACAATAGAATTCAATGCTGCGGATTGTTTAACAAATTTCATATATTATTAAGAACTAATTTATTATTATCTATATTTAAGGTAACTTTTACAACCTGATATATATATGTATAATGAAATAGGAATAATGTAGCATTTTTATCATTTTTCATTCATTTACAATATAATCCCACTACAGATACACATGTACACATCGGCTCCACACACTGTATTTTATTCAATCAATAATAAACAAAAAAGTAAATTTTGTATGCTTAATAAATCTTGTAGTACAGTATTCAAAAATGATAAATATATTTATTGTAAATTAATTAAGTAAATGATGAAATGATGAATGAATTGTTATTATTAATATTATTGTTGCCTTATTAAGTTTCTTGCTCGTTATTCTTTTTAGAATCTACAATAAAACCGGTTTTCATTTCATGTATTTATCTAAATAAACTTAACAGCGCTTAAAATATTTTCCAGTTCTTACGTATTCATTTGATTTGGATTTTAGTAGTACCGTAGGAATTAATCGACTATTCAAATGCATAGGTACTCATAATGCAGTATTTTTTCGTCGTAAATATAATATTCGCTTCAACGAATTTCTTTTCATTGTTCGGCTGGCAATTGTTTTATTGTTTTTGATATTAAGCCAAAGTTTTATATTTTATATAATTTTTAAGAGATTTGAATATAGAAGTACCGGAATATTTTTATATGTGTAAACATGAATGAAATGGTACGATTCTTAGTATACTTCTAAGTAATGTTATTTTACAATTGCTAATGAGTATATGTATGTACAGTCGGGGTAAGAAAACGTTAGTCACCTTAAAATCTATTTTCGTGTGCTCAGTATGAGCTTTAATCTGATTTACCGATCGAGAATGACATAATGCTATTATTTGATGTTTAGATTCAAAAGGTACTAAGAGTTTAGGACTTGTTAAAGAAATGAATTTAAAAACTGAACGAAGGTTTTCTTACTCCGACTCTACATACAATTTATAAGACTGTTAATTTATCAGCGAAACAAGAGCCAACTGCTGTAAAAGCCTGTTAAAACATTTTTCGTGCTAAACACAGCGCGGATTCCAAATAAATGGGATAAGATTAAGGATGTAATAAATATTTTCGCTATTGCAACATGGTTTATTATTTACGTGATGAGGAAAATTGGATCCGATAATAATATCTATAACGCCGGCTTTAGTATATTCGAATCGAATCTGTGACTTATGGTTTCAAATGCAACTTTTCTTTACCTATACAATTAATAACTTCATCGTATATTGTTAACGAGCTGAGATGGCCCAGTGGTTAGAACGCGTGCATCGTGCATGTTACTTTACTTACTTTACTATATTGCTATCACTACATAGTATAAAAAAAGTCGCTTTCTCTTTCCCTATGTCCCTATGTTTGCTTAAATATTTGAAAGTACGCAACGGATAGAGTGATTCTATTAAAAAAAATCAATGGTCAATTTAGTAAATTAAAAACACTGATAATTTTAGGAGTTTCTAAAGTGATGTCATATCATTGTCATTGCACCCGAAGCGGGGGCAAGTCGCTAGTTTCGTAAATATATTATTTATACGTATAATATCATAATGCTTTTATTTAACAACCCGAAGGCTTAACACATTTTTGAAACATTGAGCGCACGTAACATGTGCAGTTAACCTGATTTTTTTTTCCGTACATAATAATTTTCCACTGCATACTTCAGCAAACGAAGCGAATATTTTTATTTTATAATAATTACAACATTTTCGAATTAATTGATTTGAAATTTTATATTAATTCGAATTTTAAAATGGGACTTTTACTAATTGGCAATGCCGTCGTATAAGAATTAAAATATAAATATAGTAATCATTAATAAAGTTATGTTTACTTTTTATTGAACAGTAGCTATTCTGTAAGAAGAAACTCGAATGTCACTGTAGAACACAAGTGTGTAATGTGTGAATGTGGTAGTGACACTGATTATAATAGTTATAAAATGTATTATGTATATAGTATACACGTGTTAAAGGTACATATCACTGTAGGTCAGTTGTCAACATTTCACTGGTGAGATATGATTTCATTTCGTATCTCATTAGTAAGTATTGGAAAAAAAGGCACAACTGTCATTATTATACAACATTATATATGGATATAATTATACATTTATAAACGTTTTTTTCATACAATTTTTATCATATTGTACAGTTCATGTTAGTGGTTACTGAACCGTCACTTATCATAGTACCATGTATTTAACTTTAGTTAGCTAAGGTACTAACAAATGAATTATGTAACGAAAAAAAAAAAACAATGCTATTAGCGCGTTCTACCGTACAAAATTCATTAATTTTATCAAGAAGTAAAATTAGTTTATTATGCAGGACCAATTATAAAAAAATATATGTGCCTATATCATAGATTTTTCTTTATTTTTAAATTGTATGCTATTATGCCGAATGGTGTATGAGAATATGGAGTTTTAAAATATTATTCATAAAAAATATAATCGAAACGATTTAATATATTAAAAATAATATGAATTCCATTAAATTTTACTTGAATAATTTTAGAGTACCCCACCGCTTTATAATAAGGCTACATGAAGATAATTTATAAAAATCAAAAATATTTTTCTATATCTAAATTCCACTTCGACATCCTTTGAAACTTAAAAGTAATAAAAGAGTTAACGAGATCAAGTTTCCGACATAATAGGCAAAGTTAAGTATGAAGTATTTATAAAATTTGTAGCGGCTCATAAACTTAAACGTACTCGACTATGGTTATGTTGATAACATCCTTCATCGTAAGGATGCCCGGGCGTGTTCAAGTTTTATTTTTTTTAGGTCGCCCTAGTTACTTACTGCCTAGAATGTGTATCGTGACTGTCTCGTGATACTGGCTGTTTTATCCAATTATTGTGTACGTTTTCTATTTACATGTTGGGATTTAGCTTTGAGTATACACTGAGTTTTAATTTGAGTTTATCTAAGTGAAAATTTTAACACAACGAGTATGTGTTTAATTTTCTTCTAATTCTACAAATGCTTTTATTTTTTACACTTGTGATATTTAAATAGAGTCATATTATTATTTTAGCATTTATAATGATGTCTTATTTTTATTCCAGTAGAATATCGATGTTTATTTGTTTTATTTATAAATCAATAAATACTTGATTTTCACTAAAAAATATCGATTTAAGAATCTCCCTACCAGATATTGCATAAGCGATGTTTGTTATTCGTATAAGCAAGCATCTTCGCTATAATTAAGCACAAATTTGCGAAGACACGTTCCGATATTAATTTGTTGTATTTAGATAGCGTGTAATACACGAATATGTAAATTCCAACGTTATAAGTTGTTATGGTTAAAAGATTAAAATGCATTTAAAAAGAGGTTTTAATAAAATAATTAGGTATAATATGTAGTGATCGTTTGCCTTGATCTGTTTGTGGTAGAAATATTTTAAATGTTTTTTTTTTATGTCCGCAGTGCCGTCGGTAAAACATGTCTTCTCATCAGTTACACGACAAATGCCTTCCCCGGAGAGTACATACCAACAGTGTAAGTATATTTTTTTACATAATATAAGATTATGAAGTTTAAATTGCAAATTGCATTACACATTTCCATAGGAAGTATGTTTTATTTAATAAAGAAGGCACTCGTCTTAAAGCTTTAAATATGCTAGTCTTATAAGGTCAGATGGCTAGTGTGGCATATGCATATATGATATTGAGTTACATCCTTTTTAAAATAGGATAAAAAAATTGTCGAATCATTTTGTCCCAATTCTCGTGGAATGTTAATAATGAGATGATCGTTCGCCTACCATACGGTAAATCCAACTGGTCCTCTGGTGTTTTAATAGAAAAAGTGACCAATGTATGAGATTAAAAAAAAAGTAAGGAACATTTGTCGTATTAAATTAATAAGCAATAATTTATTGTTATATTATTGATCAGTCTCATATTTATACAATATTTTTCTTATTTCCAAGAAACAATAAAGATTTATCAAAATGATATTACGGTTCTCATAAAGGTTATTTATAATGAACGCGAAGCAATTTATGTATAAGTTGATTCATTCTTAAGTGGATGCAGTTTCTATCTGAACTGAGATGGATCACCATCTAAATATAGCCTTATTTAAATAGTCTCTATGCTGATATTAATTATAATAAAATCAATATCACCTGCGTGTTATTAATCAACGAAAAAAAAGATTATATTCTAAATTTAAAATTTAATTTATAAAATTATGGTTTTACTTAAAAGTACCCGTTTGTAGGTAGTAGTAAATACGCAATAGTCGGAAATAAAGCAGTTCCTATTGTTCTTTCTGTGCCTTATGTAACAGTGATAATAAACAAGTGTTTTTTATACAATTTACTTGGTGGTAGGGCTTTGTGCAAGCCCGCTTGGGTAGTTACCACCCACTCCTCAGATATTCTACCGCTACACAATAGAACGCAGTATTGTTGTGTTCCGGTTTGAAGGGTGAGTTAGCAAGTGTAACTAAAGGCACAAGGGACACAGCATCTTAGTTCCCAAGGTTGGTGGCGCTTTGACGATGTAAGGAATGGTTAACATTACTTACAGCGTCATTGTCTATGGGTGATGGTGACCACTTAGTCCACTTACCATCAGGTGGCCCATATGCTCGTCCGCCAACCTATTTCACAAAAAAAAGAAAAAACAAGAAAAAATATAAGTATTTTGTATTTAAAAATCAACTAAGTTACAAAAACCTTATTTAAAAGAAAACATAGTTTCTTATTACCTAATAGGCATTTATAAATAAGCAGAAACCAATTCTGCGTTTCTCAAACGATTTCCAATTTTATTCTTTGTTGCCTATTTTCGATAGTGAATAATGAGAGATGATAATGATATTGGGAGGTTAAATCCAACGAACGATAATAAGAATACAAATTGTAGAATAAGTTGCTAAAATTGGAATTTACTTTTAATACGCGTTCTTGATTAACGCGGTAACGATTTGCGTCTATAAATATATAAACGTGATTATAATACATTAAAAACAGCAATGAAATGGCAATAGCATGTATCTGATGAAAATCTATGACTTTTCCATAAACCCACTTCATACTTGTATGAGATCAATAAGTTCCATCATATCGTATTATCTATACGTATAATAAAATTGGAGTGTCTGTTTGTAATATTAAAATAGCCCTTTTTTAGTCAATGCATATGTTTTTATACACGGTACATATGCCAAAAAACATTAATTACAATTTTTGTCTGTCTGTCTGATTATTTGTTCCGGCTAATCTCTGGAACGGCTGGACCGATTTTGACGGGACTGTCACTGGCAGATACTTAGACTGGCTATACAGTAACTTAGGCTGCAATATTTTTTTTTGTTATATTCAAACGCGTTCAATGTCACGGGCACAGCTTGTACAAAATATACCTTACATTCTCAACAGTGGCTTATGATAGGGAATATTTATATAATATCTTAGTCATAGTTGCCGATCATGTGTTACGATTTTTTCTGAGAATTGCAACACCTGTCGCTCTGAGAAACCTTAATCATGACGGAAGTATTAATTTGATCGAGGCATTCGTGTTCAATCATCAATTAACGGCATTGTCGCTTATGACATATTGTGCTTTTGTATTTATTTGCTGTATATATTGTATTCATAATTCATATACACAATTGATCTTAAATAATAACTGGCGTTAGTTATAGTTTGAAAGTTAGTAATGTAAACGCGTGATTTTAATGTTTTCGTAAATCTTATATTTAAATACATGTACTTTTAAAAGCACAAACTAATTGTTGATACTATGAAAAAAAGGGCTAGAGAACTTTTTTATCGTTGGCTATTTATACCTACCTACAATGTATGTATGTATACCTACAATGTATATATATTGTAAGAATTTCTTTGATATCTAACAAAAACATGCAGTTTTATATAGCTAACGTTCTAATCTAGTATTAAATGGTATGTATTCGGGCACAAAAAAAATCTGATATTAAAATCAATGTATTACATTGCGTTAATATTTTGAAAAATATTTATTTATAAAATAAATTTACGCAACTGTTAAAATGAATCGTAAATAATATTTTTACCCTCGTATATTTCAGATTCGACAATTACTCGGCGAATGTAATGGTCGACGGCAAGCCGATTAACCTGGGCCTCTGGGATACGGCGGGTCAGGAGGACTACGACAGGCTGCGACCTCTCTCCTACCCACAGACTGACGTGTTCCTCATATGCTTCTCGCTCGTTAATCCGGCATCCTTTGAGAACGTTCGTGCAAAGGTAACAATTGGTATTTTTTGATGTAATATTCGATTGGTTGGAGAAACTATAACGTTTCGTTTTCTTCAAAATGTAAATTAGCCAATTTGCAAAGAAGAATCGTGCAAATACATTATTGTTACTAAAGATTAATTTTGCAGCTTGAACTGTAATGATAATCCAACTTTATTCAACAATCCAAACTCAAACTCAAATAACTCTAATTGATGGTCAATTGAAACACTACCACCGGTTCGGAAAAGAAAATACCCTGACCGGAGAAGAACCGGCGAAAGAAACTCAGCGTGGTTTTTTTTTTGTTTGTCTCATATATTATATAAACAATTTCATATGAGATGAAATAGCCAAGAGGCGATCGTTTCATTCCCAAGGTGTGCTATCGATGATAAACTCATTAATTGTATAATAATCTTTATTCCCTTCTCATCTACAAATATGAATCTAAAATATATAATAAAAAACATCGAAATCTTTCCAATAGCTTAAGAGAGTTCAGTTACATACACGTGTACACGATATTTATTAATATGTACAGATTTAGATTTGACATCGTATATTCAAGCTTTAATATTATACATTTCAAAATTGAACAAATGACAAACACGAACATCTATACATATAATTGAATTGGAGTATCTGTTTGTAATATTAAAATACTCGCATATGTATTTATGTATACACAGTACATATGACAAATAACTTATATGTTCCGGCTATATATCTGTAACGGCTGGACTGATTATGACGGGACTTTCACTAGCAAATAGCTGATATAATAAATCGTTACTTAGGCTACCATAATAACTTGTTTTTGTTCAATTCAAACGCATACGTAGTCGTGGCCACAGCTAGTCATAATGGATAATGTTGGCCTTTGAATGCAGCAACTAAGCTAAGGTTGTCTGGTTAAACGCGTACATTACTATTGCGAAACATCGATTTGCATGCGTATCTACCTCGAACCAGTCTTACTCGTTGTCCGCTGATTATTTTAAGATTGATAAGTCAGAATTATATTTTTTAATGTCTGAACGATCGTGGGTCTTAATTAACAATTACTTCATGATTATTTTGTTTTGATATAAAGAACAAATGTAACTACAACAACAGCCTGTAATTCCCACAGTGCTGGGCTAAAGGCCTCCTCTTCCCTTTGAGGAGAAGGTTTGGAACATATTCCACCACGCTGTTCCAATGCGGGTTGGTGGAATACACATGTGGCAGAATTTCTATGAAATTTTGTCACATGCAGGTTTCCTCACGATGTCTTCCTTCACCGCTGAGCACGAGATGAATTATAAAGACAAATTAAGCACATGAATCAGCCGTGCTGGCATGAGTTTGAATCCGAAATCATCGGTTAAGATGCACGCGTTCTAACCACTGGGCCATCACGACTCTTAATTTAACTACAGCGTTGTTAACCTTCTTTTCACGATAAGATGTTACATAACATATATTACTAACTATAAATGTATGTGATACTTTGAATAATATTTTCATTTGATATCACTCATAATATATTGCGCACCCTTTTATGAGGTCATGTTCCTGTCAGTCAGTGATCGAGTGTGTATTGCTAATTTTCTGATAGAAAATATTATGGAGAATAGAGAATAAAAAGCCTTCGCTTAATTCTGGAACATTAAGAGTTTGTAACTTCAGTGGGCAACGGGGATGTCATTTGAAGTATATGGTTTTTGTTTCGATATGATACATCTGTACTCATATTATATATGCGAGGGGAGGTCTGTTCTGCTTTTACGGTCAAACCAATATCTCGAGTTTGGTATGAAATTTAGTATGAAGCTTGAAACCCAAGGAAGGCAATAGATCCTTGTTTTTTTTATCTTTAATATCTGATGTAGGTAATATTCAAAGTGATATGTTTTTACAGTTAAACAACATTGACCTTGAAAAATAAAAATCAAACTTACCTATATTAATTTATAGAAAAATAACCTATATCATCACATTTTAATAACTAAATAACTAAATTATATTATAATTGAAATTAGGATATAACAAAAATAAAATACCCCACTGATGGATACAAAAACTATTTACTTAGCAAATTAAAAAAAAAGAAAAGCTAAACTTAAATATATTGTATTATACTACTTAAATATTTTATGTATACCCGACGATTGTCTGTTGTTTATTATAATTTTCAATAAATATATTTCGAACAGATATACTGAAAATATACATAATATGTGTAAATAAATGTTTACTATGTATATATAATATGATTATTATATTCTCATCTCCAGTGGTACCCAGAAGTACGGCATCACTGCCCATCGACGCCCATCATCCTCGTGGGGACGAAGCTCGATCTCCGCGAAGACAAGGACACCATCGAGAAGCTTAAGGACAAAAAACTCGCGCCCATCACTTATCCACAGGTAAGTCATTTAATTCATTTCGAATTAACATAGAACGGATAGAGGAATGAGGAACATGTTGTAAGGAAGGGGAGGCATAAGGAACATTTTATAAGGAAGGTCTTGAGCATGTACATATGTGGATGGATATAGTGGTAGTGGACGACCAAAGAAGCGATGGATGGTGTGAAAGATGATATGTTTATGTTACTTATCCGATGACGTGCGACAGAGAGGTCTGGAAGGAGAAAACATGCTCCGCCGACCCCAAATTAAATTGGTATGAGGGCAGAAGGATGATGAGAGATTTATAATAAGTATCTCAGTGTGTTCTCAGTTAGGTCTCCAGTTAGGTTGCCCCAAAGTGTGAGAAAAGTAGAGGTAAATGTTTAATTAGCATTAAAGTGAGATTTGTCACTAGTCGTGGGAAACATATTTGATGTAGTTTTGGGCGTAACAGTTCGCTTAGTCTCAATGAGATCGCTCAGTTCAGATCGCCGGTACGTCTTTGTTTACATAATAAGATGAATCATATCTTATATATTACCTCTTTCAGACTCTGAGGTTTTTTTGAGAATTTCTGAGTAATACTAACGTCTAGAACAGTCTAGAATTACAAGCAAAGATTGAATATGTAGCCTGGCTATTACGGCTGGCATGTCAGTAGGATATTTATTAAGAATCATGTGATGTACCAGGATCTCAGCATGTCGAAGGAGATTACGGCTGGCATGTCAGAAGGATATTTATTTTGAATCATGTGATGTACCAGGGTCTCAGCATGTCGAAGGAGATTACGGTTGGCATGTCAAAAGGATATTTATTAAGAATCATGTGTTGTACCAGGGTCTCAGCATGTCGAAGGAGATTACGGTTGGCATGTCAAAAGGATATTTATTAAGAATCATGTGATGTACCAGGATCTCAGCATGTCGAAGGAGATTACGGCTGGCATGTCAGAAGGATATTTATTTTGAATCATGTGATGTACCAGGGTCTCAGCATGTCGAAGGAGATTACGGTTGGCATGTCAAAAGGATATTTATTAAGAATCATGTGTTGTACCAGGGTCTCAGCATGTCGAAGGAGATTACGGTTGGCATGTCAGAAGGATATTTATTAAGAATCATGTGTTGTACCAGGGTCTCAGCATGTCGAAGGAGATTACGGCTGGCAGGTCAGAAGGATATTTATTAAGAGTCATGTGATGTACCAGGGTCTCAGCATGTCGAAGGAGATCGGCGCCGTGAAGTACCTGGAGTGTTCGGCGCTGACGCAGAAAGGTCTCAAGACGGTGTTTGACGAGGCGATCCGCGCCGTCCTCTGCCCCGTCCAACCCATCAAGGTGAAGCGGAAGTGCGTGCTACTGTAAGGATTGCGACGCTGAGGTTTGTGCATTCATCTATATTGGACAACATCACATACATTACTCTTATCCCAATGTAAGAAGCGAAAGCAATTTTGTTATGGAAAGTCAGAAGTAACGACGTTATATTTTTAAACACAATTCAAATCTTACCTTCAAGTTAAAATATTTACACACTACCCCAAAATAATATTGTTAATAAAAAATATATTTTTTATATATGAGTAATTTTAATGACATAAATGGTTATTTAAAAAGATTTTTTTATGATCCAACTGTAAAAGTATTCATGCAAATTATTTGACTTTGATATTCATTCCCATAAGTTTTGTCTCTTGATATTGTAGAATCGGTTAATGCTTTCATTTTGAAAGGTTTATCTCACTGTCTAAAAAAAGGTTTTTCTTTATAAGCGGTTGAGACATTTTTTTTAAGTTTAGTTCTACTAGAGACAACCACATATTTTGCGTATGATTAATAAATGATTTCCATTATAAATTCATCTTATCATTATTCTTCTTCATTTGAAAAGATTTTAATTTGTCTTTAAATATGCACGGATCGTGATAATTGCCAATCAATAGTGTAATATGTTGAAAAACTGTTGACTATTTAATAAACACAGATAACACAACACATTTAAGTATAACAATTAACAATACATTGTAATCGCGTTACACGAGCAGATAAAGCAAGAACTTTACGATTCCAGATAGTGCAGCCGCGTGTCGTAGCCAGTGTAAACAGCATAGCTATCAAACATGAGCACACCAAACGATCCGTCTCCAAGTCGTACTACCAGAGTGCTGTATTAAAACTATACATGGACTGCAAACAAATGCATACAATAGATGTTAAATTTTACTGATAATACGCATCATTTATATGTAACGTGGGTTGGTGTGAGTGAGTCCCGTATATGTAAACGCTTTTTGTATTATATGTGGAATGACACTGACAGTTGACAGTTGTCTATGGCTAAGTGACATCATTACGTACGATAAGGGAACATGTCAGTTTTGTACATTTATTGGGTATTCATATTTGGGTGCTTTCCTTAAACGCGATCTTAATGTTAATGAGTACATTCCTACATTTTTTGCTTGAACGCCGTAGGCCACATTGATTTCATAGTCGACTATATAATTAAAAAAAAAAGAAATGTTTTCTATTTCGCGCGTCGGTGATTTTAAACGTGGAATTGTTGAAATTTTTGTTTAAACAGAGATTATATTTTTCGATTTATTATTACTTATTTTTGTTCCCAATTGTTGTATTTCATTATAGGTGTCTATAAGTACATACGCAGTATTCGCTAAAATGTTATTAATATTTAACTTTCGTATAGATTCCTAAAAAACTTTACGTATATATAAATAATTTGTATTCATAATTATAATGTGTATTCATAAAAGTTAAGATTACTTTCTTTGTTGTTTTCGATGTAAATGGATGTAACAGTTATTCCAAAGTTTAGTTTCGATTTGTTTTAATCACACGTTTTAGGCACAAACTAGCCATCGAGTAATTGTTGTCAACTTTGTCCCTTTAGTGTTATTTTATAATGCGTCATTTGGAATACGAGCGCAAGTTTATTATTAAATACATATCGAAGCTAGTTAGAATGATAAAATTTGCAATAAAATGCCATCATTTTAATTAAAGTTACATCATTTTTTTTATTATTATTATTAATTGAATTAATAAACTATTAAATTTGTCTGTAAAATGTCTGTAAATGTCATCTTTATAAAACGTTCAAAAACATGATTTATTAAGTATTTTATTATTTTCCTTTTATTTCCTATATTGTAATAAATTGTCGTCATAAACTCGTATCTTGATAGGTTTCGAGTATACTTTAAAACGCCGCACAATTATAACATTAAGCATTGTTAATCGATCAAGTCGAAGTGGGCAATATTTCCTAGATTTGTCTTGCAAATCTTGCACTTTTCTATTTGGTCGCTTAAACTTAGACCTTCAGGGGACATTTTTCGCTAGAAATGTGATATTGGGTTTAGGCTTTAATTGACTGACGACACGGCCTTGTAACTTTTTTATGCCTAAAGTTTTTTTTCTGTAGACACTCAAAATATACTGAAGATTTTTTATTGCTTTTAAATAGTAGACATTAAGTTAATTACCGTCTAAATCCACACCTAAAATTGTAAGATGTAAAAGTTAGTACATGAAAAGTTGCATCTAAGGTGTGTGCAATTGTTATTGCTTGAAATTCAATATCAAATATATGGATGCCATAGACAATTTTTACTTAACCATTTGAAAATAGAATTTTAGGTTGTTCTTTTTTTTATTTTTAAAGCATCAACAATTGCACAAAATAGGTACATAGCTATAAGGTTTTAATGTATTGTTCAGATGCAGATATTTAGAAGAAACAGCATGTAAATAACGGTAATATTAGTATTAATTAAAAATGTAAGTTAACGCGCCATTTACTATGGTGTTGCATTTTTATATAACTAGAAACATTTAAATAGGGCGCTTCGATCGCATTTTATATCAGACAAAATGTATTTGCTATCATAAATAAAGGAATTATTACTTTTAAAATTGGTTAATACTTTCTTCACAACCTATGCGCTAACTTGTACATCATAATCTGTATTTGATTAAGTGTTTGTCAATATGATATTAATGATAACATATTTTTCTATGACTTTAAAATAAAGATATATGTGAACAGTTTTCAATTCAATAATAATTCAAACATAAAATACTATGTAAAATTTTCCATATATTGTTGTTTTTTTTTCTTATAATCTGTCAATGGTGACAAAATGCAATCAACTTCTTATGTTATTTGTAATGGAATTGTATGTATACTTATGGTAAAACTGTATCGTAGAACATCATATAAAAATATTGACCAATATAGTTTCAATTATTTAATAAAAAAAATATACAAAATATTTTGTAAATTTTTTAATGGATCAATTTTTTCTTTCGTTATCTGTGGATGTCACTTTTAGTATCGAAAACGCTTGGTATGTTAGCGCATAAAGTTTTTAGTCGAAATTTTGCTCTAGTGTCTATTGTATGGGACATGATTATCGGTGTTAGCTTTGATTGTTATGTCATTGTTACTAATAAAATTGTAACCACAAATTTATTAAGTGTGCTTTCTTTCGTAACAGCTTGTATGACTAATTTTATACAAACTAAAAATGAATGCGAGTTCGTCATACATCCAAACGAGAACGCTGTCGAGTAATTCTTCCAAATATTGTGAAGCCTCTGAATAATTCGAAATATATTTATATTAACTGTTCAAATGCTGGTTTTATTTAATTCTACTCCTGCAATTAGTGGTAGTTGAAAAAATAACTGTTCTAGAAACAAATTAAGTAATCTGTGCCGCCGAGTTCCAAAGTGCAGAGAGCTGGAAGATGCAGCGTGGGTAGGGCCCCCAACAATTTGGTCCGATGACATGGTGAAGGTTGCGGGCTGCACTAGACCGATCATTCAAGCGGTCTTTTGGGGTACCTATGTCCAGCAATGGACGTTCTACCGTTGATATGATGATACTTAGCCTAAGATCTCTGCATGAGACCATAAGAATAACTGAGCATAATTAAGATTTCACTTGATTGTAATTATAGATTAGACACGAGGTTGAAAATAAAGCAATCGGCGGTCCCTTGTTTCCTTAACAATATTTGTCTAGGTCAGCCTTAACTAACCTTGAGGCTAGTTCCGTAAGTATTAACTTCGGATCTCAATCGATGCCCTGACACAGCCGTGCGGTTGTTTAGGATTCAATTTCCTGTGTTATAAGTGAAATGTTGATAACGGTTTGATATAGATATGGCGATCATGTGCTATTTAGTGTAGCCTCTATAACTTAGAGAATTATTAAATTTAATCTGACATATCACTCTCGTGCTCTGTGGTGAGATTCGAATATCATCCGTCAGATTTTAATGTAATTTCATTTAAGGCCTTAATAAAGCTCTTTGGGAATGATTGGTTAAGCGAAGCTGTGTCATTACGTATCAAATGTCAAATCTGTAATGATATGAATAGAGAAATCAGTGTTTAACTAAATATCGCTAAGCAATTTTCAAGTAAGGTTAATAATTATTACAATTTATTGCATTTTCCAAATGAAAGTTGTTACCACTGCCCATAGATATTGGTACTGTAAGGATTATTTTTCATTCATACATTGGCAATGAAGAATGTTACTAGGTATGCCAAATCGCTTGAAATTGCTTGTGACGTCATTTTACAACGCATCGCGCGGAAATGCACCGCTTAGTATCAAGTCGCCAGCACTTATAGTAGGTTTAGTAGCTTGTGCAGTTTTTTTTTGTGTTTTTGTTCGCGTTCACGGTAATAGTCTAATAGTAGTAAATATTATTCGATTAATAAAATGGACGAAGGATCGTAAAAGGGTAATCGGATAATTTACCTAAAACAGATGGATTAATGGTTGCTCATTATTTATCAACATTATCCTAATGTAAGATAGTTTTATTTAAACTATAAATAACACAACATTGATGAAAAATGGAACGTACGTTACCTCAATATTTCATATTTTTAATACAATAAAATAAACTTAAATGTATTTTGCTTAAAACACTAGGAAGTTACTCTACATTAAACAGACTGCTTAGCAAAAACCACATGCAGAACTGAATCTAGCAGGTCAACTTGCTTTAGAACTACACAAGCGTGTAGACATTATAACTCAAATAATCTGAATCTGTCGATAGCTCTTTCTATGTGTCTTCGTAACGATGCAATGTTTTTGTCTCCAAAACTTCTTTTGGTGTAGGTTTTACTTTAGTGCTCACGCTAGGTCTGATCAGATGTCAATGTCGTTGTAGAAAATTATTACCGCTGATCCTTGAGGAAAAGTTTGCAAAATATTACAATCTTCAAAAATTATAGAATCTGTTACTCAGCCGCCATATACTGGTGAAATAAAATTTATTGACCCGTCCGGTTATTGATATAAGATATTTTATTGTGTTACAGTTTTTGTAATCCGACCAAGTCAGAGCTCGCTTTACGGCATCGACAGGCTTTTCAATTTGAATCTCAAACCAGTTGAAAATGGTTTGAGATTCAAATGATTGTAATTTTTCTAAATGAAATAGGTAGATTCATCTGGTCATTGGATGCAGGTAGAAAATATAAACAAGTGATTTAAATACAGCTAGAACATTAACCCTTACGATTTTAGTAACATTATATAGGATTTTGGTTTGTCGATAAACCAAAATCCAATGTCAGGATTTTTTCCCAGAAAGCCAGGATTGATTAGGTTGATAAATGTGTATTTTTTAAAGTTATCGTTAAATTTCGAGGAGTAGGAACATTTTGTTGTTTCAGATACCATATTATTACAAATATAGCATTCTTTAGATAAATCTAACAACAGTTGTGGTTTCTAAAAAAAAGTGTTTCGCTTTCGGTTCCGAATCTGAATCTTTAATTTATTTTATTCTTTAATTAGGACTATTTGATTCTTGATCAAGATTAAACATTCACGAGAAGAGGCGTTTGAAGATGTGTCGTAGATATGACTTTAAGTTACTGCATCTGGTGAAAATATTATTTTACTCTTTTTTTTTTTAGATATTTGTTTTCAGTCATGGTTGATTTATGAACAAGCTTAGGTTCATAAACTTTCAGGTTTACTTGTACTGCCTTATTTTTTTTTGTTATTTCTAAACGCTGATCATTATTTACAGAACTTAATGGATCCTCTGTTTTTATTTCGGCTTCAGAACTAGCAACAAATATCTCTTCAGTTTTTACATGTTTTTCTAACGCCGAAGTAACATCTTGTTTTAACTGTTTCTCATAATATTCTATACGACGAAGTTTTTCTACTGCAGGTCTCTGAGGTTTTTCATCTTCCTTTTGCTGTTGACATTTGAATTTGTGTGGAACTATACCTTGTTTTAATTTAATTCTTCCCCCGACCAACTTATATTTAGTATAGTTCTCCATATCATTCTCAATCTAAAAAAAGAAAAAATTAGTATTGGCCATCTATCAAAAAAAGAAAAAAATAGTATAGGCTACGTGCCTACGCCAGCAGGGCAGTAGGCACAGTCTCGTATAGATTAGAACTTATATATAGAAAACAAAGGATAACGCAAGTCAGCTGCATTGTATCTCAAGATAATATAATATGTAACACTATGTAATAACGGAAAGTTCTGACACCAAAGGTTTTGCACCTCTGACCAGATTTTATATTTAAAGGTATTAAATAAATGTAAACTACAAAATATTAATAGTAATGTTTTTGGTATTCCCGATCACTGTATATTATAATGAAACCATTTTTAGCCAGATTACTCGCAAACTTATCGATTTTATATTTTTCCTGCCCATGTAAAATATATAAACACGCAGTTGATCCGGTTAGAAATGGTTTCATTATAAGATGAAAATAATAGGCTATTTGACTCATTTTTAAAATCCATTTAATATTATTTAGTAGAGGTTAAGGAACCCAGTAAAAGTTGTTTTTTTTTTTATTTCTAGTACATATTTGCCGAAAAATATCATATTAAAAATTCCATATTGAAATAGCGCGCGAAAATAAAATGGCGCTGCAATGGTGTCGGTAACGTCACTTGCCTGTATTTTAATCTGTGGTACATATAGAAGGCAAACAAGGGTAACAAGAGACTTCATTACCGGCCTTCATTATAAGGCCGGCCAATCAGAAGCGTTTTGTGTCACGTGACAAACGTTGTAAATAATGCATTTTTATTTATGGAGTTTTGAATAAATTTTGTATTATTTTCAACTTTCGTTGATAAATAACCATTTTTAAACTCATAATATATACTGATTTCAATAATTGACACTTTATTTTTCGCATTGTCAAATAGCCTATTTAAGTACTATAAAGTGTAACGTACCAATGTAAAATATGATCACTATACTTACGTCAAAATGATCTTCACAACAATAAACTGTACTTTTATCTCCAAATGGATCTAATCGCCTCATGGCTTTTATCCATTTTTTTCGCATTTCAATATCCTTGGGAACTATAAAAAACAATTTTTCCGGCGAATTGATAGTTGTATTTACACATTTAGGCACAACACATGATTTTCTTGTATTTGGATTGGACATATTTATAAGTAATTGAGTATAATTTCGACGGCACGGACGCGCACTCGCGAGACCCGAGTGAGCCAGACTGAGCGTGTTGTGTTGTACAATGACGTCACACCGTCACCGGCAGCCCGCGTCACGCGGTTACAACTTGTTTTACTTATAAATCGGAAACTAATCGAGGTACCGAATCAATTTATCACTGTTAGTTTTTATTTCGACAGAAATTATAGAGTGCTAATAATTAAAGTTAGTTAACATTCTTCACTCACCATCAACCTTGGGAACTAAGATATGATGTGATACCCCGTGCGTCTATATATTATGTATATAGTTATATTGACTCATTTATTCTTCGTACTGGCACACAACAATACTAAGTATTTAAGTATAGAGTCGAGATGCCCCGTGGTTAGGTTAGCACCACTAAATTTTCATGTGCTTATTTTATATTTGTAGTTCATATAGAGTTCATCGGTGAAGGAAAATATCGTGAGGATACCTGCATGTGTCTAATTTCAACGAAATTATGTCGCACGTGGATCCACAGACCCGCACTGTAGCAGCGGAATAGTGGAATATGCTCCTAACCTACTCCTCAAATTGTATCTATATATATATGTAAATCATAGCTGATTGCGAATTTCATAACATTTTTTAACGAATAGCTAGAGGTTGGTATTTTTTATATTTCAAGGAAAAACGAAAATTATACATGCAGGTAACCTAGAGTCTTATTTATTGGTACCTACCTGATATACGGGGTTATTGGAAATTTGACGTACATCCGCTAGGATGATTATTTGCAATAATTTTAAACCCCATATGTATGATCAAAAAGTGAAATATTTTTGAGTTATCACGTGTTTTAACTTTTTTCAAAATTAGTCAAAAATGCTAATTAAAAAATTTATTTACAAAATAATATCAATAAAAATCTATTTTTTCCTTTAAGAAACGAAACGAATAAACACTGGATATTTGTCAATATTTAAACAATCATTATCAGTCTAAATTTAAAAATAGGAGACGAAAAACGACATTACTTCAATATTTTTTAAATTTCCTCAAAAATGCATTAAAACCAATGATATTCTAATAAACAGATATGTTATATCCATACTTAACAACAGAAAAAGTGTGCCGCGCAGGGGACCGTTTATTTTAGTTTATTTTTACATATCGTTAAAAGTAAAAAGGATAGCTTGATAAAAACAAGAAGTAAAAGGGATAACTAGATGTTTTAATTACGCAAAAGTATTACTACGTAATTATTATGTATTATAGCGTATTACTACGTAAAACAACTAAAGGCAAACGTACCAATTAGGACGTTTTATAGTCTTCATTTTTTGCGCGTTAATAACATATCTGTTTACTAGATCATCATTGTTAAAAACTAAAAAAAATCATCATGAAACTTGTTTTGCAGATTATTTTAAAAACATAACCGTTTTCTTAGCTTTCCTAAAATATATAAAAACAATAAATTTATTTCAAATCAGCCGAAATAAAATGAAAAGAAAGGACGCTGGTGGGAATTCGTAGTCGAACGAATTAGTACTAAAGGTCGCTTTTTAAAATTCCCATAAAATTAATTAAAAATAATATCCAATGCAAAAAATATTACTTACTCACTTAACTTACTTCCTTTAAAGAAAAATTTTAATGCATAAACAGTTTAATAGCTAAGTTATAAACGAAAGATATCTTCAGATAGCATATTACTTACTTATAAGCCGTTTATCTTCTAATTAAATTAATCATACATTTATTATTATTGATACGAGCTATTGTTGTCATAGGGATAGTAAATAAGATCGTTACTTTAGGAGCTGGATTACAAGGCTGCAGATATAGCGCTCCACGAGTGTCTTGGATCGGAAAAAAGTATAGGGTTTTGGTGACAAGATTCTTTTCGGTAGCTTCGATTTCGAACTTTGGCAGTATCGATACATCTTTAAGACCCGTTGCCTGTGTTTGAATTAAGGCCGGTTATGTCCGATTGTTGTCTCCAACGAAATATGAGAGTCAGGTGCAATAATGTAAGCCTGCTCTTGTTGTGCTTGGTTGCTGTATCTGTATTTTGTGCTGTTGAATATTCTCCTTTGAAATTTAGTCCCCATGACCGAAATCATCTAGGACGACAATGTTAATCCTAGTATGATATTATGTATGATTATTAATTTAAAAAATAACATAAAAAATACTAAATGTTTTTTTTAATATAATAATCAAATATTTGATAGGGACTTTTTGTTAGTAGATTTTTTTTTTAATTATCATCAGATAGTAATAAATAATCATGTTATCAATGCTATGACCTCACTTAAACAGTATCTTTGAATTGAAAGTAATTTATTCTGAATAAATATAAAATATAACAACAAGGTCTTTATTATCAGTGACAATAATAATTCAACAAGTGTATTTTAAAAAAGGAAAAGTTATGCTACTCTTTTATTAATTCCTACAATTACCTAATTATAATTTAATTATTAACTGTAAACATTTTGTTTACTTCTTTCATCTTCCTTGATCGTGTCTGTTTTTTTTTAATGTACCTATAATAATTTTATGTATCTGAAGAGTTCATTTGTATTCTCTTTTTTTTTAAAAAAAAAAACATTTTGAACATCATCGATTAATCAAGCTTTCGACCTATGACATCGATGCACCGACAAATGTTATTTAACTTATTTATTTTTGTCTTTTATCTTGTCGTCGGATTTATTGTAAACTACCTACTACTTATTTTGATAAAAAAAAACTAAACAGAACTAATCGGGTTGTTATTTAAAAAAGACATTTGTGGTTTGTTTATAAATGGTACGTCAATACATGCAGAGCTTGATTCTATTTTTGTTTTTTTTTTATAATAAAATTAACACGTACCAAGGCCGTAAGACCTGCGTCTAGACATTCTTAAGTTATTAATTGGTTATATTATGAGAGTAAAGAGTTTGCATCTGTGTTTGTGTACAAACCTGTGCAATATATTTTTTTATCTCTTGGCCAGTCTCTTTGTGGTATGGTCGTTAATCGGTCAGCAATACGTATATTTCATATATGTTACTGCAAAGAAAAAATGTTGGTGACAAAGTGTAATATCTGTACAAAATATTATTGTTGTTTAAGTTATTTTTTTGACAAAACAATTGTTTAATATTAAGTACGTATTCTGTACCGAAATAAAAGTGGCGCTTATCGTAATTTCAAACGTAACCCTTGACATTTGTATGTAATATTTATATATTATACAACAGGCTTACACTTTTAAACATAGGTATAAAAGATAATTAGGTAATACATCTATATTATCCACGCAATTGTGCGTATTAATATTTAGAGTGTAAAGGATGAATCTTGTTAAAAGAAAGTAATTGACTTACGCTATTTCCATTTCAAATTTCATACTTCGTCTAACCTTTAATGTGTTTACCCAACATACTGGTTAGTGGTTACCTCTCACTTTTCATATCAACTGACAAATAATGAAAATGAACTATGAGCATAAATGTTAACAAAATATGTGTCCTGGAATAATATATACAAACCTTAGAGGAGTTGGATTAGATTAGATTAGTAACAAAATTTTAATTACACAATCGTTTGCGTAAAATTCACTTATATTCGAAAATTCCATTTTTTCAATTCAAATTCAATTCTCTTTGTATGATCACATTTACTTTACCTTACCTTATGGTTCTGAACAATTTAGCAATCAAGCCCAAAATGATGTTTTTGCCACAAATCTAAAATCATATTTACTCTTAATTGTAGGTAGAGAGTTGCAATTAACAAAATCGAAAACATTATGACTTATCGTTGTACGAACATTAGTACTTCAAAGTTTTTTACAATTCTCAAACGCATAGTACATATTCATTATTACGATAGGACAAAACTATAGTAACGTAATAAATGCGTAAAATAAATCGCTCAATTGAGAATGGTTGAGCTAGAACAAAGATATGAACTTGAAACGTTGAAATTCGAGTCAGTCGTGAGTGTAGCGCTGCCAGTGAGCAGTCCACTGCGCCTACGTAATTCTTGCAAATATTGACAAACGTTATTCGACCTTTTTTATAATAATCATAAAGTTTATTTTCGATATGGCGAAACTATTAAGTAGAGAACTACCGGACATCGAGGTTAGTACGTGTATTTTATGTGTCAAAGCAGAATATTAACAATACAAATAAAATAGAATCTCAAAGATAATTCATTTGGTGCGTGTGTTGCAATAGACCTTGGGATAGCCTATAAATAAAAACATTTCGGTATTAAAGTTTACCCATATTTAGATTAGATACTTAAATTGATAAGTTGTATATTATATGTACCTATATAATAAAATATAATAACATTCACAGCACGTAACATATAATTAAATCATTTCATTATATTTGATTTATCATCATCATGTTAATTTAGATGTTTACTATAGTGTTGTACTATGTTTAGTGTTTACTAACATCATCACTAAAAACTTCGAATTTGTCAATGTAATTAAGTATTTCCTACTTGTCTCTTGTGTTAAGTACCAATATATAAGGGACGTTGACAGAAGATTTTGCGCTTATTTGTTATTTTGATTTTTTACTAGTTACTAAAAAATAAACTAACCATAAACTTTATAAAACGAATCAATGGTTATTTATAAAATCCTCAAATATTTTTGTTATAAATTACCTATTACATTAATTGTCAGTTTCGTAACAATTTTTAAACTTTTTTTTATTAATTAATTTAGTCTAATATGAACCCATAGACAATTATTAATTTTTAAGTATTTAAACATATTCCTAATTGAGTGAGTATTTATTTAGTCTACTTCTTTGTACTTACTACACGTAAGTACAAAGAAGTAAAACGCATATGTTAATGCGACTTAATAAGACAACAGTGAAGTATGTTCATAGAGAGATACATTGTTGTTTTATTAACAATGATACATATAATATCTCTTATCTAAGACCTTTGACATTTAGGAGATTCACTTAGATAGTTTGAATTTTATAATAATATTTTAGTTAATTTCTTATGAAATATAAACAATATTATTCGTTCATTATTATGAATATAATACAATGGTATTAATGTTTTTATTAATGTTGATAATTAACAAAAAACAAATCTTGTTTTTTTTTTTTTTATTTAATAAAGATTAATAATAATTTTAAAATCAAAGACACATATGTAAACACCAAATGGAAAAATAATAATATAAAAAAATATATTTAATTTACTAACATACCTAGTTGGTAGTTTGTTTACAAATATTCCGTTAGCGCGCATCTGACACGGATCAAAATATCATAGACAAAAATGGAAATGCTTTTTTATATGCCGTTAGCTTAAGTTACATGTTAATTAATAATAAGATAATTGAGCATAAATAAGATAAAGTTGACAGCATATTAAGAAGTAGGACACTTAATTGCTATACGAGTGAAATATATGTTAAATGAACTCTTAAACAAACTAAGATATAAAGATAGTCAATTATTTCCATATCGAATTTATTACACAATGACATAATAGCCTATGAACACTAGAGGAAATTTTTGGAAAATTATCCTTTGCGTATATATTTTAAAGACTATTGTTAAGTACATTTTAATGTACCTACGATACCTTTTTCGAATGACTTCCAAAATGAAGATGAATCTAACGTAATCTAGAATATTATTATGAACTCCGAATGAGTTCAACTGTCTGAAGATTTTATTATGTGTAAATCCAATCTATCTTGACGTACTGTTAAGCTGTTTACTATTTGATTCTATGAAGATTTCTTATCATACTGAGTTTGTGTTATAAGGCTTTCCATTCCCTGATTGTAGAATTGTTCTTTCGTTATCTGTCAAGAGCTAACTATTTGATAATACTTATATTGTAGAATATAATATCAGCAAATACTAATGAATCTCAAAAGGAGGTCTTTTATTTCATAAAAACTTTGAGTGGAAACCGTAGGAATATAATAAGAAATTTGCATGCTTATTTACGAAGCGACCACTAAACGCAGAAAAATTGTGATTTCATTTGATAACGGAATGAAGCTGTCCTTTGTAAATCGGAAAAGTGATTTTTGTAGTTTATTCTAGACATTAAATTTTTCTCATGCTGTTTTCCATTACATTAGTAATTTAGATATTTAAAGTAGTGGTTTATAATACCTGTGGCGCTGTCACTCAGAAAAAAAAAACAGATACACGAATATATACAACGTGCATATTATTATTTGTTTATTGTTTTTTTTTATTATATCAATGTCATGGCTATGGACGAAAACAACAACAACATAGTATAATATATCCTAAATAAATTAATTTGAATTTCGAATTTCAGAATCTTTTAAAATTAAACCCAACGGTCAAACCGTACAGCAACTTGGTGCCGTCGGTTCAAACCAAGAAAAACAAACAACATTGGAAAAGGAATGAAGACCGAAAGTGTAACGTAAGTATTAGTAATCGTAATATTATTTTAGTTATTTTTATGTAACAAGTATCGTGAGTGGTCAATTTCAAGGACTTCATTTACAAAATTCAAATAATATATTTATTCCTTGCATTTCATTACAAACTATAAAACAAAGTCGCTTTCTCTGTCCCTATATCCCTATGTATGCTTAAATCTTTAAAACTACGCAACGGATTTTGATGCAGTTTTTTTTAATAGATTTTGTAATGTGATGTCGTAAAAACAAATTATGTAGTATATTTAGTATCAGTATTGCATCCGTGCGAAGCCGGAGCGGGTTGCAAGTACTCTAAAAAGTCCAATCACTTAAGTATTTCAATAAACTTTCACTTAATTTATATTTTTAGAGCTGTCCAACACTAGAAAAGAACTTTGACGACATCAAACATACCACGCTGTCTGAACGCGGGGCGCTGAAGGAGGCCGCGAGATGCCTCAAGTGCGCAGACGCACCGTGTCAGAAGTCCTGCCCGACTCAAATCGATGTCAAAAGCTTCATTACTAGCATTGCAAATAAAGTAAGTAACAAAGAAGAAGTCATTTGTAATAAGATGTTTATAAAGCATATGAAAAAAATACTCGAATAATTATTGTACCTTTTTTCCAATTTTTAACCCGTTGATTATGCTACGAGTTTATACTCGTAAGTTCAGAGTCAAAGTATTCTGGTCAGATTTAAAACATAGACAACTTGGGGCGCATCACTGATGGTCCAAGAGTCGACCATCATCGATAAGCGCTTCTCAAAACACGGCACTTAGATTCTAATTAAAAAATGTTTTAGTGATACTTAAATTTCAGTTAGAATACGTAAATATTTTATAAAAATGTTAGCTATCAATTTTTTTAGCACATACGTTAACATCCAAATGGATTTTTAATAAATAATATTTATGTATTATGTATTACTATATAATACTTTTTAGTATAAAACACATTACGTTATTTACAGAATTATTATGGAGCTGCCAAAGCAATCCTGTCCGACAACCCTCTAGGCCTCACCTGCGGAATGGTATGTCCGACCAGCGATCTTTGCGTGGGCGGTTGCAACCTACACGCTAGCGAGGAAGGAGCTATCAATATTGGCGGCTTGCAACATTTTGCTGTTGACGTAAGTTTTTTTTTATTGGAAAATGCTGTGGTATTGCAACATACGGCCACGTTTGCAGAAAACTTGGTGGTGCTTACTCGTATTTTTATTACGTTAACTCATATTAGTATCCACGTGTGTAAAAATTGCGCCATCTCGGCTTCGAAGTCAAATGGCAATCTATAAATATAATCAACCTGTTTAAAATTATGCAATACCTATTTTTCTTTATAGATTATAATTGTATAATAAATACGTAAATAATTAGCACAATCTTATCAGGATTTATTTTCGTCTTACCTACATTTAACAATCAAATAGATATCACACACAAAAAATATAAAATATTTGAATTTAAAAGAGTATGCATGTAAAAGTGTACAATCGAGTTTTACTAATTATTTTAACTATTATGTCATTATGAATCACCTATAAAAGTATTTAGAATAAGCACATACTGAGTGTTTTATGAATTTATAGATATTTATGAGGATGGGCATCCATCAAACCCTGGACCCTAAAACGAAGCCGTTACCTAAGGGTGGGGATCAAAAGATCGCACTGATTGGCGGAGGACCTGCCAGCCTGAGTTGTGCGTGCTTCTTGGCACGTCTTGGTTATAAGAATATAACAGTCTATGAAAAGGAGAAATTTTTAGGGGGACTTAGGTAAATTTTAGTTTATTTTAACTAGGCGTACATTTAAAAAAAATCTTTATCTTAGAATGAGGCGTGAGTCATATAAAGATGTACAAGAAGGCATTATAATACCTAATTAATAAAATTAGAAGGTGTTAGCAAATTTATTTCTTATTTTTAATTTCACTCCAATGACACTAAAATACATTTATATTATTTGTTTTAGTTCGTCCGAGATTCCTCAATACCGCCTGCCATACGATGTGGTACAATTCGAGATTGAACTTATAAAAAATTTGGGAGTTAATTTTGTGACTGGTAGGAGCCTTTCTTCCAAGGATATAACCGTCGATGTAAGTTAATCATATATTTTATTAAATTATTTAAAAAAAGTAAATCTAGTTAATACTACTGGCTCTAGTGAGTCAGTAACACTCTGTAATTAATTAATCTAAGGGCAAAATTTGTTTTGTTACCACCAATTATAAGCCCACGAAACACAATTAGGAGCGTATATTAGACCACTTATTTTATTATTTTGGAAGACTATTTGCCTACTTTGTTATAAAAAAAAACAAACAACTTAAAACTGTAATTTCGTAGACAATTTATTTCAACATTCATTACTTATCATACAACACGCGTTTAACAACTATTATGTGTTGTTGGTGACTGATGGATTGGCGACAAAAAACTAAGAATAAAGAACTGGTATAAAGTTGAAAAAGAAATATTTATAAATAGTTTTAATTATAGGGTCTGTTAAAAGATGGTCACTCCGCTGTTTTCCTGGGTATCGGTCTACCAGAACCTAAAAGCATTCCAATCTTCAAAAATCTCACAACGGACATGGGATTCTATACCAGTAAAGATTTCTTACCACTCGTTTCGAAAGGAAGCAAAAGAGGTTTGTAAAGACGCTAAATTTTAGTTCGATTTTTTTTTAATTTGTGTGTATATATGTGTGTATAATAAGTCTTTGCACACAGATATATATAATATAGAATCTATATTATAGATATTCTTTAAGTTAACCATAAATAGCTGTAATGAATAATCCACGAATCAATCAACGGCGACATTTTCCTATTGTGTATCCAACTGATTATTATTATTACAAGCAATTGTTGAGCTGAGAAGACCCAGTGGTTAGAACGCGTGCGTCTTAACCCAGGCAAGCACCACTATATATATATGCTTAATTTGTGTTTATAATTCATCTCGTGCTCGGCGGTGAAGGAAAACATCGTGAGTAAACCTGAGCATGTGTCTAATTAAAATTTCATCGAAATTCTGCCACATGTGCATTCCACCAATCCGCAACAGCGTGATGGAATAAGTTCCAAAACCTCTCCTTAATGGAAGAGGAGGCCTTATCTCAACAGTGGGAAATGTACAGGCTGTTACTTTAATTTACTTTTTACAAGGGATTAATCTGTTTTATTAATATTGAATGTTCAATGTGTGTGTGTATAGGTATGTGTGCGTGTAAGTCCGCCCTGCCCGAGTTGTACGGCAACGTGATAGTCCTGGGGGCAGGAGACACCGCCTTCGACTGCGCCACGTCCGCGCTGCGCTGCGGCGCCAGGCGGGTCTTCGTCGTGTTCCGGAAGGGCTTTACTAACATTAGGGCTGTCCCAGAGGAGGTATAGCTCCTTTACATAAATGATTAAATTAAAAAAAAAAAAGAAAAATAATACCACCAATGAGTTTTCACTTATGAATAACCAAGCAGTGATTCCTTACAATAATCATACTTTTTGGTAGATTGCATCTTTTCCTCTGCTTACTTCTTTTAATCATTTTAAACATACGTATAAATTTTACGCTTACATCTAAACTTACAATTATTAAATTAATGTCTACTATTGTATATTACAGGTTGACCTCGCTAAGGAAGAAAAATGTGAATTCGTGCCGTTCATGTCTCCACAGGAAGTTATTGTTCGAGATGGAAAGGTACAGTCAGAAGTCAAAATTTTATGTCGATTATTTTAAATATAATTATGTATGTAATAAATTATTGCTAATATAACGTGCAGCATGTTGTGATATATGTGTACAACCTATTATACAACATATTCATAACCAGGCATGATTATTTAATTATCTTCTAGTATTCCACGTAACTTTTAAGCTATCCATACGTACTGGTCCGCACGGTAACTATACACTTCCAAACTTCAGGCTGCAACTGATATCATTAACATTTTAAAATTCCAGGGATATTAACGAAACAGTTTAAAATAACAACAAAAACAGTAGCCTGTAAATTTCCCACTGCTGGGCTAAAGCCTCCTCTCCCTTTGAGAAGAAGGTGTGGAACATATTCCATCACGCTGTTCCAATGCGGGTTAGTGGAATACACATGTGGCAAAATGAAATTTAACATACGCAGGTTTCCTCACGATGTTTTCCTTCACCGCCGAGGACGAGATGAATTATAAACACAAATTAAGCACTTGAATATTCAGCGGTGCTTGCTTGGGTTTGACCCCGCAATCAAGGTTAAGACGCACTCATTCTACCGCTGGGTCAATAAAAATTTAAAATAAACAAGTATCAAATTACATACGTAGGTGTAATATGATTTGTATATTAAATGAATATATATTATATTCATATTTATTACAGATTGTTGCTCTAAAAATGTGTCGCACGGAGCAATTAGAAGACGGCGAATGGATCGAGGACCCGGACCAAGTGATGCAGTTGAAAGCAAATTTCATAATATCAGCATTCGGATCCGGTCTTTATGATAATGAAGGTAAACTATGTAATAAAGGCACTTAATAATTTGAGATAGAACGGTATTCAAGTTGTTTCAGAATATTGAAATTATGATATTGCCAAAGTAATTTCTCTATTTACGTTTCCTTAATAGAGAAGAGAAAATTTTTGAAAAGTTTTGTGATACGATAACTTCAGCGTGATAATCATTATCATTACATAGTAGAAAACAATGTCGCTGTCTGTCCTTATGTATGCTTAGATCTTTACATCTACGTAACGGATTTTGATGCGATTTTTTTTAAATAGAGGAAGGTTTTTACATGTAATACATGGACAATATAGTAAGGGAACAATGACAATTTTACTAAATTAACACAATATCTGCGATTAACATTGTAAGACATTATGTAGCATATTTAGTATCAGCATTGCACTCGTCTGATGTTGGGGCGGGGCGCTAGTAAATTATGAAGATATTTTGTGTTGCCTCTGTGAAGTATATCCTTACAAATATTACATACTAATAGTTATTTCCTTGAACGGAGTTGACCCTTCGAACTCTTTTTCACGAAGCTTTTATATTTCAGTAAAGGAAGCTATGGCAAGTGTGAAGCTAAACCGTTGGGGGCTACCGGACGTTCATGAAACAACCATGCAGAGTGTCAGCAACCCTCAAGTGTTCGTCGGCGGTGATCTCGCTGGTGTCGCGGAGACCACCGTCGAGTCTGTTAACGATGGAAAGACCGCCGCTTGGTTTATGCATTGTTATTTACAGGTCTGTATTAAGAGGATTTATTGTGATCAGATACGATTAAACGGTAGCAGTTTCAGTTAACGCTAACGGTGTGTCAAACCAAGATAAAGGATCTTCAGAAATACAACATATTTATGTCGATGTTGTAATTATTGAATGTTTGATATCGTACGAAGGGAGCAGAGGGAGATAGAATGAATTACGGACTTTGTTTTAAATCAAATGCTTAATCTGTCTGTGAAATGAATAGGTATAGTGTTCTTTGGAAAGGAAAAGATGAATAAAAATGTATACCTGCAGGCATCGTGAGGCGTATTACTTAACTCGCAATAGATCAATCACATCGACCCAGAAGACTATTACTGCTATTAACTTCTGATGATCACTTACTTACTCCTTCTATATTATTAAACTATTTCAGGGTATTCCATACGATGCTCCAGTTGAACTGCCCAAGTTCCACTGTCCCATTGACGAGGTAGATCTATCGGTGGAGGTGTGCGGCATTCGGTTCGAGAACCCGTTCGGTTTGGCGAGTGCCCCTCCCACCACCAGCTCCGCCATGATCCGACGAGCTTTCGAACAGGGCTGGGGTTTCGTTGTCACGAAGACATTTGGACTTGATAAGGTAACGTTAAAAATATAGAGAACCGTATGTATTCATATTCATATGAAATTTATTGTTTTTCAATTGTAAAAACACACGTAAGAGAGGGCTACTGTCCTATCCCTAGATTATGGGAACAATTAAATTCAAAAGTTAAAAACGAGATTGTTATACGTTTATATTTAAGTAAAGTTATTCATCCTCCTGCCAAATTAATGTCTGTATTTTCGTATCGATTAAAACATATATCCCTTTACAATATTTGTTGTTGGAATAGTAGATATATATGTAATTTTTTGAGCGTGTCTTCAGGACTTGGTAACCAACGTTTCCCCGCGTATCGTGCGCGGCGTGACGTCGGGCGAGAACTTCGGGCCGGGACAGGGCTCGTTCCTCAACATCGAGCTCATCTCGGAGAAGTGCGCCGCCTACTGGTGCCAGAGTATAACCGAGTTGAAACGAGATTTCCCGACTAAGGTGAGCCTCTTAGTATAGGAAATATGTAACATTCCAAATAAGTCTTTTAGCATAAACAAAAATTTATAATAATATTTGAACGGATTTAGAAAGTACCTAAAAATAATTTATTATCTTAAATACAAACTTGAGATAATATTTTACGAAAAATATTTTTTTTTTCCTATATAACTTACGTCTATATAAGTTTTGTGATGTGGCATGTTTGATGCATGATGATCGATAGCACACCTTGGGAATGAAACGATCGCCTCCTGGCTATTTCATCTCATATTAAATTGTTTAAATAATATATGAGACAAATAAAAATAAAAAAAAACCGCTGAGTTTCTTTCGCCGGCTCTTCTCAGGTCAGGGTATTTTCTTTTCCGAACCGGTGGTAGTGTTTCAATTGACCATCAATAAGAAAGTGTAATGCTTCTATATTGAATAAAGTTATTTGAGTTTGAGTTTGACATTAAAGCATACATTGAAAACAATAATTGCAAGAATTTGTTCATTAAACAGCGTTTCAACGATCCTTGTTTTGGTTGATGAATACCTGTTGATGCTTCATCAAGCTCTTGTTGTTTGTAGGTGGTTATAGCGTCAATAATGTGCTCGTATAACGAGGCTGACTGGACGGAGCTGTCTCAGAGAGCGGAGGCGTCGGGCGCGGACGCGTTGGAGCTCAACCTCTCGTGTCCCCACGGAATGGGAGAATCCGGGATGGGACTTGCTTGTGGACAGGTATAATTAAGATTATTTCACATTGGATCCATATTTTGTGTACCGTAACAGCTATAAATAAAATATTTCGAATGAAGAATATTCAAAATTTCCTATTTCCTATTCAATATTTTCCTAAGCAGGTACTAAGGGTACTAAGGGTACCTGCTTAGGAAAATATTGGCGTATGCATATTAAATATTAAAAATTAATTTTTTTTAGGACCCAGTATTAGTCAAAGGTATATCTCAATGGGTGCGGAAGGCGATAAAGATTCCCTTCTTCGTAAAGCTGACGCCAAATATCACCGATATCGTAGGCATTGCAACGGCAGCTTATGAAGGTACGCATTGAACACTTTAAATAGTTATTAGAAATAATAACTCATTAATATATAACTGCCTTTTTAAATTTACAAGTTTAAATTCCCTAAGGGGTCGAATTTTTCAATTTCGTATAACGCCGATGCTTTTTGTTGAATTATGAAAGCCTAGATAACAAAATATATATATGATCACGTGACTGAGCTCAAAATCAGTAAGACCGATTTACATTAACCTTTTCATGTGTATTTGTGTAGGTTTAAGGATGGATTACATTTTTTAATTATTAAGAAAATTCTTAGTTCAATATATAAATAAATATTGAGGAAACATTATTATTATTATAAGCTGTATAAATTTATTTGTACAGGTGGAGCGAGCGGCGTTTCGGCTATTAACACTGTTTCTGGTTTGATGTCTGTAAGAGCAGATGCGACACCATGGCCGAAAGTAGGTAAGTTAATTAATATTAAGAAAAAAATACATGGATGTATCAATCAATGGTTAAAAAACTATGCACTTTTTTAATTAAACGATATGTATAGATCTAATACTTATACATTTTAATATATCATTAATCTATGTCTATTACAGTAGTGTCGAACTACCGAATATGTTTGATTACAGAGTCCGGATCTAGTTACAAAAAAATTACCTTGTAATTCGAACATATTGTATATCCAATGACAAAGCGCTATGTTATATTCTGATGTACCCATAATATGTACTTAATTATGGCTATATTCGCTATCACAAGTAGTCAAATTCAAACTAAGAAATCAGCGGTACGCGTTTAAGATAACCTGCTAATCATGCATTATCTATCTACGTTAGCGGAAATTATCAAAAAATATTCTATAATAATATACATGGCCAATTATAGAGGGTGCAGGATTTGCCATGGGCTGGTTACCGAAAACGGTACTTTACATTCATTCATGTATTATTGAAGATTTTTTCCCTCTAAAATCACAGAAATATTGTCATGACTTAGAACGACTTCAATATATGGTATATATCTATTATTTCGTAATTTACAAAGTTCCTAGATGGAAAAAGGCTGTAAATATGCATTACTGGTATGTTTCTATTAATAGGTCGCGAAAAGAACACCACTTACGGTGGCGTGTCGGGTAACGCCACTCGGCCCATGGGCCTTCGCGCCGTGTCCGCCATCGCCAACAAGCTGCCCGCCTTCCCCATACTGGGCATCGGCGGCATCGACTCCGCAGACTCCGCCTTGCAGTTCATTATGTGCGGAGCGCCTGTTGTTCAGGTCAGCCAGCTTTTATCGACAAATATATATAAAAATGATTAAAAAAATCTAAAATATTTGACAGATATTTGATAGATAATATTGTTATAAGAATTGCTTGCTTACAATTGTCGTACTAGTTTTTTGCAGTTCTTATATTGTTAGCACATTTAATTTATTTGGGCATATTCGTTTTTAAATTCTGAAGATTAAGAGGAAAGAGGCAAATTTAATTTGTATTGTTATATATTTTTGTAGATCTGTAGTGCGGTTCAAAATCAAGACTTCACAGTTGTAGAGGATTACATAACAGGTCTCAAAGCTCTTTTGTATCTACGCTCTCAAGGCCTCGCCGGCTGGACCGGTCAATCTCCTCCAACCCCTAAACACCAGAAAGGCAAACCGGTTCAGACTCTGTATGATGACAATGGCAAGGTAATTAAGGACCTTTTATGTTCGATTTCAATTCAAAAATAAACGGTATGTGAACAGAGCCGTCTTTAAACTATTGGAGGCCCTGGGCATATTAGGATAATGGGGCTCCTCCAACTTTGACAGAACACTATTTTATTAGAATATAGATAAAGAAAGCAGAAAAGGTTATAGATTTATTTTTGTAGTAACAATCACATATTTATTTAATTGATATGTGAGGGCTATCAATCGCGGGGCCCTTAAAGTGTCTAATTGGAAAGAGGGATCTGTAAATAATGTTGTGTTTATTTTAGGTGCTGGCACATTTTGGTCCTTATAATAGGAAACGTGAAGAATTACTTCATAACATTAGGCTCAGTTCTGATATATTGGGTGAAAATAAAATTGATTGTCCATTAGCTGAGAAGGATATTATTGTCAATGGTAGTGCCAATGTGCCTCGGATTCAGGACGTTGTGGGCGAAGCGTTGCCAAGGATTGGCACGTATAAACATTTGGACAACACCAAGCAGGTTGTGGCTCTAATTGATGATGTAAGTCAAAATCTTATATAAAATCTGTTCAAACATAATATTAATACTTACACTTGTTTTATAACATACACCTGTAATAAAATCACGGAAATAATATAGGTGTACAGACAATTTTTTGTCTTTATAAATACTTTTTATTATTATTAGTCAAATCAATGATGTTCTAGTAAACAGATATGTCATTAACGCTCAAAAAGTGAAGACTAGAAAACGTCCTAATTGGGACGTTTGCCTTTAGTCGTTTTCATCATAATTGTGTCAGTAATACGTTATAATACATCATAATTATATATTAATACGTGTTGCGTAATTAAAACATCTAGTTATCCCATTTACTTATTGTTTTTATCAAGCAATCCTTTTCACTTGTAACGAAATGTAAAATAAACGGTCGCCGGCGCGGCACACTTTTTTCTGTTGTTTAGTATGGGTATAACATATCTGTTTATTAGAATATCATTGAGTCAAATATTTGTCTTTTCAGGATATGTGTATAAACTGCGGTAAATGCTATATGGCCTGTGCAGACTCAGGGTACCAAGCTATCGAGTAAGTAATATTATAACTGTAGTGGTTTATTAACATTTTCAGAAATTATATAAGTTGAAAAAAGTACGTTTTAATATGGCTTTAATCATAGTGTACCATCTAATTGTCAGTTCAAAGAATTAATTTCAATTAAGTATCGTAGTTTTAAATTTACATAATATTATTCTTTTTTATAGATTCGATGCAGAAACGCACATACCACACGTGACAGACGACTGCACGGGATGTACCTTATGCCTTTCAGTGTGTCCTATTATAGATTGCATATCGTAAGTTACTATAAACATTTCTTTAAACAATTAATGATTTAATTCTTTGTCAAATATATTTTTAGTGTTATTATCTTTTCATTTTTAGGATGGTGCCGAAGCAAATACCTCACATTATTAAGCGAGGCTTGCATTATCAAGTCCACCCGGTTTCGCCTTTGGGTTCCGTGTGTCAATAAAAAAAAAAACATATACTCTATTGTAAAAAATGTATTCATATATAAAAAATATATTTCTTTGGACTAACATAAATATAGCTTTTCATTTAAAATTTATAACTCTTTGGTAAATATCATCGGCCCTTTTCTTAGCCGTCTCCCATGTATAAACCCAGTCATTAGAAGGATTTACTTGCAATGTCAGTGCGGAGATTGGCTTGGGGCAGTCATAATGTCTTTTACTCACTACGCGCTTAACTTGTATGCCTACCTTCTTTTCGTGAAGTTTCTCACAAATAAAACATTCAAACTTTGAAGCTACTTCTAGAGTATCTCTTTGGTATTGCCTCGTTATAAATTCATCTATCAGTTTTTTATTCGTTATTTCTTCTTTGGTCTTATGTGTTAAGTATTCGTCGTACAAATTGTCATTATTTAAAAGCTTTTTTAGGTGTTCACTCATGATTTTTGGTGTTGGAAAATCTTCTAATAAAATTGCTGATTTATTGTTTGGTAACCAATCTTTTATAGTTGGTGATCCAAAATAAATCGGCACGGTACCAATTTTAATAGCCCGCCAAAACTTTTCTGTTACATAATCGTCGCAAACACCGTTTTCTATGGCCAATACAAATTTGTATCTTGAAATATAATTAAGAAAATCATCATCATTTAAATTATTTAAATAATCTTCTTGGAATTTCGTCGGCATTTCTTTATTATTCAGGCAAGCTCCATAAGAGTCAATATCGATAAACTTAATTAGTTCCTTTACGTAAATGTCTCTTTCTGTAGCCGTTTCACAGTCAGATTGAAGATATAATATGGGCGATAGTTCATTCAACAAATTTGTTTTAACTCTAGTTGGTTTAAAATATTTTGTACTCGTTATATCTTCTAATGATTCTAAATACTGCAAAGGAAATGGAATGTCGCTGTACCGGCTAAATGTTGCAGAATAATTAAATAGACTTAGTATTTTTTCATGCAACAACTCTTCAACATTTCTTGGTGATTCCTCATGATATAGGCCCCATAAAATATCATTTGGATTCCTTGGTAGTGGTAAATCATCAAATTTGATGTTACTCGCGTAAAACAAATACGCATCGACATTGAAAATTTTATTATAATTTTTGTCATTTATGAAATCACACTTTATGTTGTTTGGACAATGTATCGTTTCTGAGGTTCCAGGAAATCCTGAAGTCCACCACATTATCACCGGATAATCACCATGTTTATGAACCTTAGTTTCTCCATTGATCCAAGTCCAAATAAGTAAGATTGTCAAAGATATTGCACCAATCCATGCAACTTCATTCAATGTCACCTTAAATATCCTTCTATATATTTTCTTCCATATTTTAAAAACACGGCACATCTTTGGCTTATAATATTTACTTAAAAACTTTTCTCTATCATTTATTCACTATTACAAATTCGTCCACTTTATTGAACATATCACAAAACCATTTATCACAGGAAGTTATTTATGATAGAGCATTTTTACTGTTAGAAATAAAATGATGCAAATAATTATTAAAAATAAAAGATAAACCACTTAGAATTATTATTTTAATAGCTATCATAGAGTTACACCTCTCTCTTTGTACATATAATAACCATCCATACAAAATGCTATCATCAAGTCTAAATAAAACAATCCATAAATTGCTCCAACAATTTTGCCAGTAATAAAAAGGTTTATGAATGCCATCATTGTCAAAGTAAGCTCTATTATTATGTAATAAAATTCAGCTTCATATTGAACCTGATCAACGACATATAGCACCATTAAGAACATGGACAGCATTAGGGTCGGAGCAGCAACCAAACATTGCAAAATATCCACAGGCTCCACAATGTGGGGAATTATATTCAGAAGAAGTGCGACTACCTAAAAGTAAGACGGTCTTGTAGTTAAAAAATAGTATAAGAATAAATTTTGCCACTGTTTTTTTAAACAAATCTATTGTCGAAAACTCTACATTTTTAATGACAACTAAATTAGAACAATAAAATAATAGAATGTTCATAATTAATTTATTAAAAAAAATCAGTCATCATTATCACCAAATAATATGCATCCTCTTTCTTTAATAACATAATAATTGTCTATACAGAGAGCTATTAAGAGGTGGCAATAAAATAGTCCATACAATTTTGCTGCAGGGTCTGTTTCCAAAAATACAAGGAGAAAAGCAACAACATTAAAAAGTGTCTGTATTACTAAGTATAGTTGCTCAGCCAAGTTATGCACTTGGTCCACTAAATAGAGTACTACAAACATAATAGACATGATGAGTGTTGGGGCAACAGCCAGACAGTGCATGATTCCAGCATCGTTCAATACAAACGGAATTATCATGAGAAGCAATGACATTACCTAAAAGTAAACGAGATTCTATAATTTCGTAACAGAAATAACTACATATAGTGAGACATGCTCTCGAATTGTTTAACAAAATAAAATAAACGTAAAATTGTATAAAGAAAGAGTAAAAGGTACTCAGTTCATCTTAATCAAAAATGAATGAGTACTTAATCAGATTTAACAACTTATATATATTTTCTTAATTAAATCATAACAAATTAATATTCTTATAACTTTTGTTTCGTTTATGACAATTATAATAAATAAACTTTATACTATATGTCAATGTCAACGAAAGTTAGGTTTTTGGGTAGCACCTCTAGGTAGGTAGGTAACATTGATAATACAGTTATTTCATAAAGTTCGTTTAGTAATTGTAATTTATTATAGTATTGAATTTTTTATTTGATTATTACTTTATGCTGAAATATATTATTTAATTGTGAAAATATTACATAATATAATTAGAAAAAACTTGCATTGATAGCCATAATTTTTTGTTACATTACTAACGTAGTGAACGAAAATAAAACAATTATAATTAATAAAGATTATCTATTTGACTAAGTGTAATATTATTTTAGATATCTATTTATAAAATATATCTTACACAAATCATTAAGCGCAACTAAATGTGCAACCTCTTTCATTTGCAATTAAAAATAGGTCAAGGGACAGAGCTGTTAATAATGCAAAATAAAAAACACCATATATTAACCATAACCAAACTCTTACAAGGTTCAAGAGGAAACATTGAACAAACGCTCCAAAAGTAAATAAAATTTGGAAAAATAAATACATTTTCTCCATGAATAATGGAACCTTCCTTCGCAAATATAATATTATGAATAAAAATGAAATCACTAAAGTAGGGCCTGTTGATATGCAGTACATGTGACCTTGAGGTTTAGGAATCACCATAGGTAATAAGGTAATTACTAGCGAAATAACCTACAAAAATAATTCCAGATCTAAATATTATTCATACGAAATTTAATCATATACATCGAATGCTGGAGAATACTTACAAATTCAACTAGTTTCATCAAAAATATGTTATATCTGATTAATTCACTCCATTTTTTGTCAACAGGGACAGAATCTGCAAGTATATAATATTTGAACAGTAATAATTCAAGAGAAAAACCAATGATATTTTTCGTTACAGTTAGTTTATCATTAGGTTAAATCAAATATTGTGAATGTTAAAGCTCAATAACAAGAATTATATTATTAACTCTTATGAAACAAACTTTACCATTTATTATCATATCAGACATTTTGATTAAGTTTTAATAATCTTTTGATAATATATTATATAATATATTTAAATATTCATAATGAATAACCGTTATCATTTGGTAATTATTTTTCTTATTTAATATTGTAATAATAAAAACTATATAGGTTATTATGCTCTAATATTCAATGTAGTAGTGTATTATATTCAAACGAATGTGAAATGAAAGTAAAGAAGTTTGGCTTTTAAAATGTCATATTTTATTCTTCTTTTCATGAACAAGAAGGTCTATATTGTTAAGTGAAATTGAATGAAATTTTTTGACAAGGAGTATTTGAAATAAAAATTTTGTAGTTAAATAGTTCCTAAGTACATTATCAATTATGAACTACATAGTTTTTTAAGCTAGTTGATTTGGTGCGATTTGTCAGGTAAACATAATCGTTTTTTTGACTTTATACATAGGACATTTTCGATACTGAAAATTTTGAATATTGATATAAATTTATACCCTACACACCAACAATAGCGATTGCAATTTCTTATTTCCCCAAAAAACACTCAATATTAATAGCTGTTAACGCTGAACGAGAGCCGGTCGCACATACTACTTATATACACAACTGTTTTTACCAAAGTTTTTCACTAAATTGCCTGACAACGTTTTCGCAGGAATAAAAAAGCTTCCAGATTTAATTTAATTAAATGGCAAGAAAACGTGTTTATTTTGCTGTAATATATTTTTTGTGGCTTTTTATTAGGATTATCAACATTTTGGAATAGTTTTTCAAACATATCATGTAGTACCCTGTTACGATACTATCCAAGCCGTCAAATGTCAAATTGTCAATTGAATCATGACAGTTAAACTTCAAAGGTCTGAGTTGAATGGTGTGAAGTCTTTTAACTTATTATTATAAGTTTTATACTGGTATGATTAAGCTAGTTAGTATAATTTAAATACAAACAAGATGGAAGAAGACGATCCTGTCGTACAAGAGGTAATAATGTCCTTAATTTCACTTGACAACGTGTTTTTAAAATAAGGTTATGTTTACCATGAAAAACGAAGTGATTCCGAGTTAAAAATGTGTTGTTTCTCGCATAGATACCAGTCTTTTTATCGCAAGCTTTATCGGAGAACCTGTATATATACCAGTATCCCGTGAGACCAGCTAATAGGGATTGGAAAGATATCAAAGTTACTAATGCTTCAGTTAAGCCCAAAAACCAACTTGTTAGAATGGAGATCGGACTGAACACATATAGCGACAAATATTGTGCTTCTAAAGGTGAACAAATTGCTCTCAATACCGATGGTTCCCAGGTGTGTACTTATTGCATCATTAGTCTAGTATATTAGCGCTAGTATGCTGCTTTTTTAATGTGTTCTTATATTATGTATAAATTTTAGGAATCAAGATACATTAAAGACAAAGAACGGGAAAGGTCTCAATACTTTAGGAATGGCATTATGGATAAGATAGTCTATGAAAGCAGTAATCCTTGTACTGAAACTCAGCACTATGCTGTTGCTTTATTACAAGACAAGGAATTACACTGTACACCTATTAAAGGTATTTTTTTTAATTTACCTTTATTTATTAAAAAAATTAAATATAGAGCTGGTAAAGTTGGTCATAATTGTTACTTAGCCCATGACATAATTAACTATTCTCTGAAAAGTTCTATACCTATTGATATAAGACTTAATAGCTGTTTATAATTTTTTCCAATTGGATACAATAAAAAATGCTGACTTCATTTAAAATAGTTCAGATATTGCTTATGACTGTGTTGTATAACGTTTTTAGGTATTTTACAACTAAGGCCATCCTATTCTTATTACGATAAACAAGATAAGAGAAAAGTTGAAAAGAGTAAGGATGAAAACTCTGATGATGAGGAGAAGGAACCCGAGCCACAGCAGGTATTTAAGACATTTACTTCATATATTATATTATATACAAAATAAACTACAATTTAGTGAAAAAATACATAGGTAAAAAAAGCATATTATATATATAATATGATAAAAAAGCGTGGAGTTAATTGTAAAAAAACCTGTTGATTTCCAAGCAGGATATATTAATTTAAACAATTGTATTAACTAACATGACTTTGTATTTTTTAAATGTTGAAAAAGTGTAACTACTGGTTTTGTTGTCGGTTCTTCTCAGTAGAATCTACTTTCAAAACCGATGGTAGCTTCACTTAATTGTAAAATGACAATTCAAAAGTGCTTGTAAAAGCCTACTTGAATACAGTTTATTTTGATTTTGATATGAAATATATTGTAGGTAATTTTTATATTTTTTAAGAAATTCAGTTATTACTTTTGAATCATTTCTTGAGTTTAATTTTATTCGGGAACCTTAAGTATTATTTTACACATTTTTCTCAAATTTAATTGTTTGCTTGTCATGCTTTTACCTTGGTTGTGCCATTTATCTACTTGGGGGTTCAAGCTTGCTATAGCAAATTCACCAAATTAGGTCCAGTCAATATCTGTGAAAGATCAATAACCTGTTAAAAAATTTATTATTTATGTTTTTTAAATCAAAATTTATATTTTTTACAGGTAACAGTGAAATTTGCGAGAGTAGAAACCGACGTGGCAAAAAAAGCACGAGAAAAGTCTTACGAGTCAATCTCGCAGCGTATCGCCGACGAGCCCTGGTATGACGCCATGTGGAAGCATTCGGATACAGACCATGCCGATGTATGTATTGTACTATTTCTGTACAGAAAACAATTTCTATGTTACTATTTTATTTTAATAACTTATAATAATTGTATGCCCAGGTAAATTTAAGATAAAAATTTAGTTTAGAATGCTTCTTTTTCAGCTGGAGCGTATGAAGTTGTTCAGTGCAACAGCGCAAGATGGGTCCTCTCTAACTCTTGGCCCAGCTGAGTACATAAGCACACTAGTTCCTCAGCATAATGACGAAGCGGAAATAGCTCCACCGAAGAAATTGTCATTGCAGGATCAGATAAAAGAAATACTGATCAATGGTGAGTTAATATATGTAATACCTAAGTATCAATTGTTTTCAGTAGTTTCGCAAGACAAAACGTTTGATGATTATTATGAAGATGTAATAAGTCAGCAGACTGGCATGACTTGAGCCTGACAGATGGATGTCAAGTGATCACCATCACCCACACGCATTGGCGTTATAAGAAATATTAGGCATTCCTTACATGCCCAATGCTCCTCGAACCGAACCGAAATGAGGTATATTGTTCCTTATACCTGTAGTTACACTGGTTTACCAAAGAATGCTGTTTGGTGGCATAATGTCCAATGAGTGGGTTCTTCCTAACCAGATTGGGTTACAACCGAGTAGATGGAACCCAGTAGAAGGAGATTTCTAATAATGCATCACAAATATTCAGTGGCGCTTTTCGGAATATTAAGCATATTTTATATGCCCAATGCTCCACTACGTTCCCTATGCCTGTATTTACACTGGTTTACCAAAGAATGCTGTTCGGTGGCATAATGTCTAATGAGTGGGTTGTTCCTAACCAGATTGGGTTACAACCATAGATGGAACCCAGTTGAAGGAGATTTCTAATAATGCATCACAAATATTCATTGGCGCTTTTCGGAATATTAAGCATATTTTATATGCCCAATGCTCCACTACGTTCCCTATGCCTGTATTTACACTGGTTTATTAAAGAAATCTGTTCGTCGGCAGAATGTGGAATGAGTTCGTTGTTCCTACCCTGACGGGGTTACAACCGATAGTACCGTAGAAGGAACATTCTAATTGGGAAATGAGGTATATTGTTCCTTGTACCTGTAGTTACACTGGTTTACCAAAGAATGCTGTTCGGTGGTATAATGCCTAACGAGTAGGTTGTTCCTAACCAGATTGGGTTACAACCGAGTAGATGGAAGTAGATGGATATTTCTAATAATGCGTCTGTTTCCAGCAAAGCTGATGACATTCAACGAGCTGCTGAAGCTGGTCCGCTCGGAGGACGGGCAGGTGAGCGAGGCGGCGCTGCTGACGGCGCTGGGCGGCGCGGCGTGCTGCGTGCGCGGCGTGTGGGCGCCGCGCTCGCGGGAGCTCTACGTGCGCGCCGCGCCCGCGCCGCCGCGCCTCATGTGCGCCGCGCGCGACCACGTCGTGAGTCCCCCCCCAACCTTCGTTATTATTATTATTATAAATTGCATCAATCTGTAATGCAATGCATTAGATGATAAAAAAGCGTGGAGTTAATACCTGTTGACTTCCAAGCAGGATACATTAATTGAAATAATTGTATTTAATTAACATGACGTTGTATTTTTTAAATGTTAAAAAAGAGTAACTACTGAGTTTCTTGCCGGTTCTTCTCGGTAGAATCTACTTTCCGAACCGGTGGTAGCTTCACTTAATTGTAAAATGACGATTCAAAAGTGCTCATAAAAGCCTACTTGAATATAGTTTATTTTGATTTTGATTTTGATTTGAAATGTACCTAATTCAGTACTTGTAATAAATGTAGGGACCACGTCGTGAGTCCCCCCCCCCCAACCTTTGTTATTATTATTATTATATTTTTAGCATAGCTAATTATCTTTTTTTACTGAAAAAAAGGATTCTATAACTGTGCACGGGCCTGAGCCAAGTGCATAGCTAGGGGAGTTAGCCTAAAAATTTTCTAACTAGGCGGCATGTATTTAAAATTACGGCTTTCTGTAAAAGTGTGAGAGTAGAATTATTGATATTTAGTAATTTTATAAATTGCATCAATCTGTAATGTCATTCAGTACTTACTAGTTTTCATCAGCGATCAATTGCTAGGCATAAAAATGTAGGCTATGTCTTTCATTGGAGTTCCACTTTTCTTCATACAATTTTTCTCGAATCATTTTAGTGATTTGGCCTTGAAAGGCAACAAACAAACAGACAGACAAAGTTACTCCTGGCATTTATAATACTAGTATAGATTGAAGGAAATTAACAACATAATGTGAATAGATTTGTTTTTGTAGCATGTCTATAGCATATATAGTGAGAAATATTATCGGACGGTCAAATGTATTGATATTTAATTTTTATTGTTTCAGCTTTACCTCTTTACCCAGCACGCGTATGTGGATCGACGTAAAATAACGGCAGCGGTTCGCTTGCCTCCACAGGAAGTTTTAGAAATACTACGTTCGGTAGCCAAATATAACCCGAGGACCGGGTGGGAGCTCCTCCTGCCCCCGGACACGGCATTCGAAGCGAAGTATCCCGACGTCGTCCAACGTCAGAACTTGTATTGGGAGGCACGTCAACGTCAGTTCAACGAGATGCTGATCGGTGAAAATGTGCCCAAGCGTCAGAGGAAGAAGTCTCAGAGGGATTCAGTGAGTTCGGACACGATGATGAGTCCCAAGCCGCGTAATAATAGTGTTAGTGAGGAAGACAGTGACAGGAAACGGCATAAAAACAAATCGGCAACCGGAAGTGGCAAACGGACTAGAAATATTAGCTCGAGCAGTGGCCACGACGCGACGTGAGTGATCGTGTTAGTTAGGTTATCAAATTATCTCTACAGTGTTGTATCTTCCTATTGCTTTTACTGCCATATGAACTGATTTTTGGATTAACGTTCTGAAACAGTGGTTTGAGTTTTCATGGAAGTCTTGGCGTTTAAATAATTGTAAATTCAATAGTAGTGTATTTTTTTATGGATAGTATGTTAATAGATTGGTACATGTTAGAAATATTTTATTGTTCTGATTTATTGGGACTAAGTTAAGTAATCTTAAATATTTCCGTGCTATGCAGCATCCTTAGATGGAATCCCTCATTCTGTGCCGCTGCATTTGTAAGATAATTTCAACAATCATAATTTCTTAAATATTGTGAATGTATGAGATATATACTTTAAAATACTTAGTTATTACCAGCCAGCTTTGTTAAGGTATTAAATGAAATATACATATAGTGAAGGATTATCTGAATTCAAAAATATTATTTAGTATTGATAAGTTCAGTGGTTTTTGTGTGTTTGACACACATAAAAAATGGTTAAATTTGTTTAGAAATCTATCTAATTGGCTTTTAAAGTTGAAACTTGCTGAAGAAAAACCTCAACTAGATTTATTTTATAAATCTTACCTAATTAAATAAAAAGCTGGTTGATGTTGATGCTGATGAATTAAGCTATAACATAATCACCTAAGCTGCTGCAGTTGTAAGGTTACATACATAGATCTATATTCAGTATCGAAAGCGCCCCTTGTTACACTAAAAAGTAAAAACACAGGTTTCATTATGTTAAAAACTAATTTGTATTATTTTCTTCTTTCTCCTAACTTATATGTTAAATCTGTTAATCGTCTCACGCACACTAAGAAGTCTAAATATCTTGCAAGCGCGAACTTCACTCACACTGATGCAACTATATTATGGGGTTGCATACTTTTGTGAGTTAAAAGATCTATTATCTAAAATGTAGTCAGAGTAAGAAAACCTTCGTCACTTTATAAATTTATTCCTTTATCAAGTCTTAAACTCTTAGGACCTTTTGAAAATAAACTACTAAATTGACAGCTGTATATAAAATTAAACTTACATGGTTAACTTGGTTCAAAATAGTGCAACATCTTTGGACTACGTCTAGTTTTATATCAACAAGAAACTCTTTTTAATGCCGTAATTATACATTCCATATTTAAATTAGACATGTTGTCTTCTACTAAATTGTCAAAATATATCTGTCAGTGTCATATACTCGATCGGTAAAGCAGATTACCATTCATACTGAACACACGAAAATAGATCTTAAAGTGACGAACCTTTTTTACCCCGACTGTACATTTTAAGAAATTTCACTGATACTTCTACGATAAAACTAAACCACTGTTAACAGAATGATCGTTTTAGTTTAATCAATTAGAATAAACTTTTTTATTCAAACAAAATCCTCATCAGAGTAAGACTTTAAATGATAACTATCATAAATGAAATTTCCGAATAATCATAAATTTACGACAAAGTTCCTTTAAATTTTTATGCAGTTATCAAATGCAAGAATATTGTAAAAATTCAGTGTTTGTTCGAATATTTAACAAGTGTTTTTAATCAAACATTTCCAAGGAATTTTCTGATTTGTAATAAAAAAAAAAAAAAATTTATAGCGTAATTATGAAAAGTTTTGCCTGCCTAAAGGTAGGAATTATTATTGTATTATTAATAAATTATATAAAACCCAAGTAGTAAAATATAGTATTATTTGTTTATTTTTATAAAACATAGTTTTTGTACAATTGAATATGAGTCATCCGAATAATATACAATTACGCCGACGTCATGAATTAAACGACACGGCGATTAATATTAGATAATTAATACAAGGCTGATCTAAAATAAAATGGAGAAATAATAAAAAAGCAAATTTAAAAGAAAGCACACGAAAATAAATACGAAAAAAAAACAGTATTTTCAAAATAAGTTGAATAACCTGCAAAACCAGCAACAGATAATGTATAGGATATTGAAATGAAAAAAATGGCTAATTTACGTATTTGTTTTTTGTGTTTGATTTTAAAACGTCATATGTTATTATTATAGGAGGTATTTAGTGCGTTCGACATCACAGGCATATTGTATAATTTTTCGATTAATATTTATTAATCAAATGTAAATAATTTCTTTACGTATGGCGTACAGAAGTAAAAATCCTTCGCCTTAAATTAAAAATAAATAAATACGACAATGGCGCATCTTGGCTGGCTTGAGAGTTTATATTGCGAAATTTACATGTGTGGATCAAATTGGGTTTTATAATTTTTTATGAACCAAATATTTTTAAAATAACACGGTATGACATCTGTCAAATTGGCTCTAACTAATTTAATTTTAGTCAATTTATATACACAAAGATTTCCTTGGTGGTATGCAGTATTACTGTATATATATTATCTATGGTGGTATAGCTCTGTGCAACCGTTTTCATCACAAAAAAGTGATTTAAAAGGTGAGTAAGCCAGTATACAAATACAAGGAACATCATATCTTAGTTCTCAAGATTGGTGATGTTAGGAAGAGATAAAATTTATTATGACGCTGATGACCTATGGGCGATGGGTATCAGATTGCGAAACTCTTTATTCAATATAGAAGTATTTACACTTGCTTATTGATAGGCAAAAATCTATCACCGGAACGTAATTTAACACTTCGGACCTGAGTAGAACGGGCAAAAGAAACTCAGCGAGTATTTTTAGAACCAGAAGTAGGAATTAGTAAAAGAAAAAAAGAAATAGGCTAACCTTTACAACAATGACCTTTAAGTTATAATAACAATCAATCTACCACAAAAGAAAAACATTTAGTCTACTACACAAATAACCAAAAGGCGAGTCAAATGTGTCAGCTGCAAAACTCCCGCCATTTTATTTTTAAGGGTATTTGTGTGACGTGACGCTGATATTGCTTGTTAATTCCAAAAATATATATTTAATTTCATGTTACATGTACCATAATGAACATATTTTGTTATTTGAAACAGCCTAAAGACGATCATCTCATTCCCAAGGTCTGTCTGCAGTCAACTAGAAAGTCATTAGTGTTGTAATATCCTTTAGTACACAAACGCTCTTTAACAATTTTATAATAGAATATTTTTGAACGTTTTCTGGGATCCTTTGTGAAAAACGTATACATTGCCCCAATTAAAGAGAAGAGTAACTAATCCTAAATTTAGGGACGATGTTGTATTTTTAAAAAATATACAAAGATAATTCTGAAACCTCTACGCTCCACAATTGTTTGCTATGAAACAGTGTTGTACAAGTATGACTTTTACCGGATAAAAATTTTCGGTAATATTGACCAAGCAAATCATGACATAATCTGTGCGAATAAAAAATCAGTGCCAGACTTCTATATGGTTAATAGGTAAATGGAAAAGTTTACTAGCACATATACTACTTGTGAGTTAATTGTATCGTTTGGCACATATCCATTCAGAAGTATAACAGTTTATCATTTCTCATTGACGTCTTCTTGAATAATATATGATAAGATTTTTTTTTGTCTTTGAAGATTCAGTCAATATGGTTTCAGTTCGGCATTGTGCTGTTTTTTTAAAGATTAACATGAACATGATCCCGTATTTTTTTCTGTAGTAATTCTGTAATAATTCTAGGTGCGTGTGGATTTTTAATATTTTCGTTAACAACTAGTTGCCACCCGCAGTTTCGCTCGCCTTTTAGGGATATCATGTGTAAGGCAAAAAAATAGCGCATGTCCTTCCTTGGATTTCAATTTTGCTTCTCACCAAATTTAATCAAAATCAGTCCAACCGTTCCAGAGATTAACAAACAGATACACAAGATAGACAAAAATGGTAAAAATGTTAATATTGGTAGAATATATAGTAATTTTAATATTACAAACAGACACTCCAATTTTATTATATCTACAGATTAATTCCCAGTTTTGATATCAAACCTCGGGGTAGATATAAGATACCTACTATTGTGAAGATTTATATAGATCCGGAAGGCACGTGACTGATGCTAGAAGATTTATGCTTTCCGACACTATTCTTGAGCATCAGAGGTTACATCTATGAATAATTACCTCTTTCGTTTATTAATATTCTTAGTACGATCTCTAGGATAGTTTACCTAAAGTTTTTCCCGCAATAATATTATCATTATATTTTATCAGTAAGATCAAAAGATTGAATATAATAAATATTGCAGGATGGTTTCCGGGTATTTGGCTTTTTAAGGTGGAATCGGAGCAAATATTTACATTTTCATTCTCATATTTATATACGACTAGCTTGAATTTGTCAAAAAAAATATTGTAGCCTTAATTAGTCGTTATTATATCAGTTATCTGCCAGTGAAAGCCCTGTCAAAATTGGACCAGCCGTGAATTAGCCAATTCACGGCTATTATATGATATAGCCGTGAATTGGCTAATTGGCTATAAACTCAAACTCAAACTCAAACTCAAATTCCTTTATTCAATATAAAAGCATTACACTTACTTATTGATTGTCAAATAAACACTACCACCGGTTCGGAAAAAGGAACACCCTGACCTGAGAAGAACCGGCGAAAGAAACTCAGCGGGTCTTTTTTTTTCTGTTATTTTTTTTTGTCAAATTTATGTACATTTATGTACCTTACATAGTAGTATATGATTAGAAATAGCCAGGAGGCGATCGTTTCATTCCCAAGGTGTGCTATCAAACATAAACTCGCTAATTGTATAGTAACCTTTTGCACACAAGCGTTCCTTAACAATTTTTTTAAATTTGGCAACAGAAGCATTTTGAACGCTTTCTGGGATCCTGTTGTAGAAGCGTATACATTGCCCCACAAAAGAGTTACTGACTCTATGCAGTCGAGTAACAGGAGTAACAAGATTGTGTTTGTTCCTTGTACCAATGTTATGAGAATCACATTTTCTCATAAAAACATTAATATTTTTTCGTACATACAAAACATTACAAAATATGTATTGAGAAGCAACAGTCAATATCTTAATTTCTTTAAATCTATGCCTTAAAGATTCCTTGGCTCCTAGGTTATAGATTGCGCGAATAGCCCTCTTCTGCAGCACAAATATAGTTTGGATAGCGGCTGCGTTACCCCAAAGCATAATACCGTAGGACATTATACTATGAAAGTAACTAAAATATACTAGTCGAGCCGTATCAACATCAGTAAGTAATCTAATTTTTTTGACCGCAAATGCCGCAGAACTCAGTCTACCCGCCAATCCGTTTATGTGGGGGAGCCACTGTAACTTGGCATCAAGAGTAAGGCCAAGAAATTCAGTTGTTTCAACTGGATCCATCGATTCCCCATTGATAAGTACATCGGGTTTTACATTTTGCACATTTGGTGTGCTAAATTTTACAATTTTAGTTTTTTTATTATTCAGTCTAAGATTATTTACGCTAAACCAATGTACTATATCGGACATAGCATTGTTTACATCGTCATACTGAACCTGTTTCCTATTAATTTTAAAAACCAAAGAGGTATCATCAGCAAACAATACTATATCATGTTTGTTCCCAACAAGAAAGGGCAAGTCATTTATGTATATGAGGAATAGAAAAGGTCCAAGAATTGATCCTTGTGGGACCCCCATACCAACTGAGACCCCAGGAGACCTTGTCCCTTTAACGTCAACCCTCTGAATTCTATTGTTAAGATAGGAAGTCAGAAGGTCGAGTGCACATTCTCTAATTCCGTAGTGATATAGTTTCCTGACCAGAGTTTCATGCTGAACACAATCAAAGGCTTTGGATAAGTCGCAGAAAATCCCCAAGGCATCCTGCGACCCCTCCCAGGCCTCATAGATATTTTTTATAAGTTCGATACCTGCGTCGGTAGTCGAGCGACCCCTCATGAATCCAAATTGTTTTCTGTGAAGCAGATTGTGTCTATTGAAATATGCTAATAATTGATTTAAAATAATTTTTTCAAATATTTTGATTTATTATATTAAATAATGTTATTATGGTATATGTATATATACATATGCATTGAGTAAAAAAGGGCTATTTTAATATTACAAACAGACGCTCCAATTTTATTATACGTATAAACAGCTCTAAAGCTACGAGCTAATCTGTCCTGTAATTCTGTCATGCCGAGTGGCTTTCAATTGAAGCCATATCTTGCACCGGTCTTCCAGCTCTAGGATATGAAGATGTTTTAGTCGGCTCACATCTTATAGGATTTCTTATTAAGGACCTTGCAACCTTAATCAGATGTTGAAGTTGTTTACTTACAACATTTTATTAGGTAATAAATATCTATACATATATAGATATATCGTCTGATATAGCCAAATTTTATCATTAGTTTATAAAAGTCGATAGAAGTATCATTTAGATATCGAATGATATTTCTAAGTTTTGGCTAGATGAAGCAGGGTTCCTCCTGATTGGATTATTTCAGTCCGGGTACATTCCTCGAAGATCTCCTCAACGGCAGCTGAAAGTACCGCTTCAATCCGTAATACCTGGAAGATCAGAGTCAAGCATGATCCAGTGTCTATCTTAATCTGGTTGTGTGTCAGTAGAATATGCAGCGATGCTATGTGGAGGAACCTCGCACATTGCCCGTTTAAGCAAACATGGTACAAGCGTTGAGATGGTGGACGTACTCAATGAGACCCCATGTTGGGTATTCTAGGCATAGATAAAGTGAGAAATTATTCTTTAACATGCCTTTAGAGGCAACATAGGAGAATAAAAATAACATTGAATGGCAATACCGTAGAAATTCGTATAGTAATAATAATAATATAATAATAATAAATCTTTATTCATTAAAAAGAGATTGAACAGAGTGGTTTATAGTTTTATAATTGATTTGTACACTTATCTTATTTCAATCAGTTGGGTGTAGTACTGTACTCCTCGCTAGGTTATAAAATAATCTGTATTAAGGAGTAACAGTCCCTTTCCCTTCTTTGGATGTTTCATAAACATTTTGTACAACATGCAAACACGTTATAAAGATTTACAAAAAATAAAAAAATAAAGAGAAAAATTAACAATATTATATGTTCTACAGTTATTTATTTAAGTGTTTGTGTGTGTGTGTGTGTGTGTGTGTGTGTGTGTGTGTGTGTGTGTGTGTGTGTGTGTGTGTGTGTGTGTGTGTGTGTGTGTGTGTGGGTGGGTGTGTGTGTGTGTCTAGGTCTTGGTGTGGATGCTTTTTCTTTTAATTATACTTGGTTAGGTATTTCTCAGTTTCGTTATAGGTCATGTGTGAAAGAAATGTACGTGCACTTTTCTTGCAATTATGGTAGGATAAGTCGTGTATTGGACAATCCTTATTGATCCTATTGTAAAGGGATGGCCCTAGGTAATGGAAAAACCTTTTACTAAAGGTAGTACGTGTTCGTGGAACTACACAGACCTTGTCTTTTCGCCGTATGTTTATTTTTTTGTAGGGGGTTTGGCGGTGCTGTAATAGAATTGTCTGCAGTATAAAATTCTGTCGTATATTAAGGACGTTCCATTCACTATACAATTGTGTAGTTGGGAAGGTGAGTGGACGGAAGGTAGCCACTTTTAGTATGGATTTATGCGCAATTTCCAGTGGCTTTAGGATAGTTTTTGCAGTCCCACCCCAGCATGTAATGCAATATGTAATAATAGATTGACACAGGGCAAAATAGACATTTCTTATAATGGCTTGAGTTGTAATAGTTCTTAAGGTTTTAAATATATATATTAGTTTCCGAACTCTACTTGTAGTTAGGTTGATATGTTCCTTGAAATTGAGATTTTTATCTATGATTATACCGAGATACTTTGTACAATCCACTAATGTTATATAAGGACATTGACAAATAGATTGTGTTTCTATATTGCAGTTGTGAGCTTTGAGGGTTATAGGTTGATTAGGTTGTGACGCAGAAGTGATAGAATATGTAATAAAATTTGTTTTTGATGTATTAAGGGTAAGCGTGTGAGCGTAAAGCCAGTTTACAATTACATTTAATCCAGTTTGTGCCAAGTGCTGGAGTTCAAGCCAAGAATTTGCAACAAAGGTTATTGCAGTATCGTCAGCAAAAGATACAATTTTAGCATTTGGGATATCAAGGTTACATAGATCATTAATAAATACAAGAAATAGGGTAGGACCCAAAATACTTCCTTGTGGAACGCCGTAATGGATCGGTAATTCATCACTAAGACTTTTATCTATCTTGACTATCTGTGAACGATTTGTTAAATAATCTTTTAAAAGATCTAATTGTAGTCCCCTAACACCTACTTTTTCAAGTTTGACTAAGAGAGAGTTCATTTGAATGGTGTCGAATGCCTTCATAAGATCCAAAAATACAGTAAGAACCTTTTTATTTTGATCTAGATTCTGCACGACATAATTAGTTAAATTCAGAACAGCGTCATTAGTAGATTTATTTTTGCGAAAGCCAAATTGTTGTTGTGATAGTAAATTAAAATGTTCGAGGTATTTTACTAGTCTATTATTAACTATACGTTCAAGTACCTTAGATAGGGCACTCAGAACTGCTATAGGTCGGTAATTATTAGGAAGGCATCCGTCACCTCCCTTAAAGACTGGGTGAATGATTGCTTTTTTAAGTGAGGTAGGAAATATACCGGTCTCAAAGCAAAGGTTAAAAATGTGACACAAGACGGGAGCTAGAATGGTTGAATATTTCTTTAGAACTGAGGATGATATGCCGTCCCAACCAGTAGCAGCATTAGAACGAAGGGAATTTATAACAGTAGTTATTTCAATAGAGTCTGTAGGATCCAGAACAAAAGATGAGGTCGCGGTGGTATCACTTGAGTTATGCAAGTACGATAGTGTTTGGGTACTATTACAGCTGTTGTTTATATTATTTGCAAGTTGCTTACCAATATTTACAAAATATGCATTTACCTTATTACACGAGTCAATTGGTGAAGGGGACAATTTTAGCAGTTTTGTAGGAGAGTTTTTCGTTTTGGTTGTATTAGTTACTCGCTTTAAGGCGTCCCAGAGCGTTTTTGGATGAAAGCTTGCTTTATCAATTTCTTGCATGTCATATGTTCTTTTAACTTTTTTTAGAATCCTATTACAAAAATTTCTATACCTCTTGTAAGTTATTTTTAAGATATCATTATCTGGGGATTTTTTTAGTTTCTTATGTAATGCATCTCTATTTAATAATAGTCATTCACACTATTTAAATTCATTTTATAATGAATTTAAAATGAATTCCTTCTACAGAGTATTTTTTAGAAGACTAATTTTAGGTTGATTTGTTTGTAATAAATCGGAATAGATGCTAGTAGCGTTTTGTAGAATTCTACTTCAATCCAATAATAGAAAAACCAAAAATCGATTCTTAAAAATCGAGGTTAATTAGCGTTTGCGTACCATAATAGTTCGTTAGTAATCTTTTCCAGTGAATTTGAGCTTTCTTAGGCCAATATTTTTCATCATTAGTACATAGTATAAAACAAAATCGCTTTCTAAGTCCCTATATCCCTATTTATGTTTAGATCTTCAAAACTAAGTAACGGATTTTGATGCGGTTTTTTTTAATAGAGTGATTGGAGAGCTAGCTTTTTGTATACAATAAAGTAAAGAATAATAGTAATAAAATTAAATAAAGTCGCCCTAAAAATCTTAGTCGATTTTGTAATTAGAAACCGAGTGAAATATAAAATTAGTATTTAAAAGTCTGATGCTGTAAGTGGGATTATTGATAAATATATAAGATTGTTTTCATAATACTCTAGCTCAAAGTATTTGAATAAAAAAAATTATATAGCTACTAAAATCAATTTGCTGTCGAAACGCTTGGCCCTTGGAGTAGTGGTGCAAAAAGCTTCATTAAAAGTATAACACCTCGCCTCATTGCCTCCACTGGTGACAGGAGGGCTGGTTCGTTTTTTGCCCAGAGGATCGGAATTGCGATTCAACGGGGAAATGCTGCTAGCATTCTTGCCACAATTCCACGCAGTCAAGATTTATACAGTAACTAGTGATAGTTCATATTTGTATATATATATTTAAGCATTTAATGTTGTTAATTCTTGTTCACAAATAAAATATATTTATTTTTTTAATAAAAAAAAAAACTAAAATCATACCTAATTGTAAATAAGATCGGACCAAGAGTCGAGCCTTGGAAAACCCCTGGCCTTCATATTGGCAGCTGAAGAAAATCTATTAATAATAATGACAATAAAAGTGAGTAAGTACGTATACTTGTAAAATAATAACGAGACACTTTACGAACCGAATATTACATGGATGCTGTATAGTCGTATCCAAATTCGCGTTCTAAATATAAGAATTGCCTCTTGACAATATACTCAAAAACTATATATTCATAACTGACAATTGTCAATGGTTTTTTTAAAACGAGTGTTTAGGCATACTTGTGACTCGTTGACATTGATGTCATTGAAGTTGACAAGGTTTGTGTTTTAAAACCTACCCGGATGAAATCCACGGTATCAACAACAACAGCCTGTAAATTCCCACTGCTGGGCTAAAGGCCTCCTCCCCCTATGAGGAGAAGGTTTGGAACATATTCCACCACGCTGTTCCAATGCGGGTTGGTGGAATACACATGTGGCAGAATTTCAATGAAATTTGTCACATGCAGATTTCCTCACGATGTTTTCCTTCACCGCTGAGCACGAGATGAATTATAAAGACAAATTAAGCACATGAATCAGCGGTGCTTGCCTGGGTTTGAACCCGCAATCATCGGTTAAGATGCACGCGTTATAACCACTGGGCCATCTCGACTCCTTAATCCACGGTATCAATTATTTTAAATAAATTAATATAAATATGAGACAACATTACATACATTACTCTGATACCAACGTAAGTAGCTAAAGCACTTATGTTATGGAAAATCAGAAATAACGACGGTACCACAAACACCCAGGCCCAAGACAACATAGAAAGCTAATGATAATCTACATCGACTCAGCCGGGAATCGAACCCAGAACCTGGGAGTGGCGTACCCATGAAAACCGGTATACACACCACTCGACCTCCGTAGTCGAGTGGTGTGTACACCCGGTTGGCAGCAATACTTACAAATAGAGTCCGAAACTTCGGTCGGACACTACTTACAAATACTGATTAAAATCTTGTATGCCCATAATTATTTCTTCGAATATTAGAACTTTCATAATCTCTCATTCTCACACCTCTCTCTCAAAAGCTCTCATTATCAGAATAAGAATAAGAATAAGAATAAGAAATGTTTATTCGGGACAAACATACATTGCAAACATAATTATCAAAAAAAAAAAAAACACAAAAAAATCAAATCAAATCATCATCATATTTAACATTAGCTAACTAACAACATTAACTAGTGACTATAAGAAAACAACAAAAATAAAAAAAAAAACTTAAAACATTTAAAGGAAATTAAAAAAAAAAATAATAATAATAATATAACAAACGCCACAAAATTTATACAAATAAACAAACAAAGTCTTAACTTATGATGTCTGCAATCGCGATGTTTCCCGAAAAGGTGAACCATTCAGCTTTTATGTTGGATTAAAACCCAACGCTGATTTTCAATGGTACCCTTTGTGACTGTGACGAGCCGTGACAAAGTGTTGAATAAAAAAATTAATATAGTTATGTAAAATAATAAGAATATTATATAAATAAATACTTTATATACTTACATATTATAATTCAGGTTGTCGTTTAATAGCAATAAATAAATGCAAGTTTTTAAAGTAAATGCAAAGCGAACCGCCAAAATAATAAAATAATAGTTTTGAATTAGTAGAAAAAAAAATAATAATAATAATTAGACATTATAAAAATAAATTGTATCAAAAATAGCAAGTTGCAGCGAGTAGTAAAAGTAATAAAAAAAATTATAATAAATAATTAATAAGAATAGTATTTATGACGAATGTAGTTGCAAACTATATAAATATAACTTGTATTTGATACGAAACGTGTACAAGGTTTTTGAGTGCAAAAGGGGAGGTGGTATGTTATTCCAACATTTCGTCGCTGCATATCGAAAGCTACCACGAAAGTTCACCGTTCGATGTGGTGGCACACTTAGCAAGTACGAAGACGCTCTTGTAGGATACAGTGTATTTATTTCTTTTAACCATCTCAATTTATTGTAAAGATATATAGGGGCTTTATGTTGGACAATACCAAAGAGTAAGGTCGCAAGGTGTAATTGTCTGCGATATTCCATTCTTATCATTCGTGCGTCATTAAGATAAGGAGTTACGTGAGTATGGGGTGGTATTTTAAAGCAATACCTGACACAGGCATTTTGTACACGTTGAATAATGTTCTTTGTTCGTGCAAGTAGTCTTGGTCCAATAACAACATCAGCATAGCTAAATTTAGACAGCACGAGAGAATCGCATAGCTTAATTCGCATGTCTACGCTAAGGACATCTCTTATTTTGTATAGTACCTTTAGCCTATAGAAGCAATTACGCGCTGTATTTACCACATGTTTCTCAAATCGTAAATTCTCATCAATTAATAAACCTAAGTTCCGTGCCTCTGTGACGCGTTGAACTTTTTCACCATTGATATGTATGAGTGGATTTAAATGACTGATTCGGTTTATTTGATTTTTTGTTCCTAGTATAATGTATTTAGTTTTGGTTGGATTTAATATAAGGTTATGTGAGTCTGACCAATTTGATATACGGTTTAGATCCTCAGATCAGTGTAATTTTGATATTTTACTGTTGTAACTGTTAAGCCAAACGTAGGGTCTGATGAAATATGTGGTGTGTGGTGTCGCAATCGCTCTTTGTTTGGGATTTTAAATAAAAATATTCTCAAGATGAAAGAATTCTTCGAATTATATGTCATACATGAGTTTAACATCATTAGATAATATTAAGAATATTTTATAAAAGAACAAATGTAATTAAAAAACAACAGATGACATTTCTTGATCTAAAAAAAACTATGAATGTTGATTTTGAATTCAAAGTTAATAAGCCTTCTTTTACATAAGTAAACAGATTAACAAAGGACCATATTATGGTATTGCTCGTCACTGTTTGCGTCAATTTAGGGATGTTCACTTACATCGCAAATGCGGTATCAATCTTGAGGGCATGCTATGTACTCTCTCTCTCTCGTGTGTTCATTGTACACGAACGTATATTCAAATATTCCAATTAAATGTAATAACTTAAGTGCAGGGAAAATAAAACAAATGTATTTTCTTTTAAACTCTTTAAGAGTGTAATTATTTCGTTCTTGGAACTGGGACATATTTGTAATTCATTTAAACGCACCGTATTCTTATTTTTATATTTTACAGTTAATCACTTTAGTATTTTTATTTAAAATAGTCTCTATTTATTTATTAATACATAAAAATATTTTGAATAGGTACTGTATTCGTAGATCACAAGAAAAGGGATTTAGAGCCGTACACCACCCGTTTCCATCCGCAATGCGCACGCGTGCGCGCTCGAGCACGCACAAGCACGCACGAGCGCGCATGAGCACGAACAAGCACGTACACAGGGGGCGCACGACTCGCAACGCGTATTTATACACTTATAAGCTTATAGTATGGTTTTACAATCTAACTTGTACTCATTTACCTAAAAATAAATAAAATGACCTTTAAGAATCTACTACTATCACTTTTGCAACTTTTACAGTAGTCATATTAGATATTTTTAACATCAACAACAAATTTTAATGATAAAATATTTTATAATCTGTCTGCGTGCATTATTCACCATAAAATCTAACTTTTATTTCTAAATCACAACGATACATAGGGACTCATAGGGTCCGCTCTGAAACTAATATAGTTTATACAAAAATAACTCTATGTGAAACATAAGTAGACAATAGTCGACTAAAGCTTCCTCAATCACGCCCTAATACTGAAGAGTGCGGGCACTCGCCCTCGATCACAGCACAGGCAAAGGCCTCCCCGAAACGCTAAATCTTTACTAAAATATATACGCAAGGATATCTTTACTGCGAAAGAAGGATTCTACGTCGACGTCCAGAGGAGCGATCGAATCGAGACTGAATGATCACCGCAGGGGGTCGTCGGGTGAGGATTAACGAACTATCTCCATACGAAAATATCACACTTTCCGTCAAATCGTCTATTGAGGCGGTCATGCGTGCAGCGGCGGCGGCTTGCGAGGCGCCAGGCGCTCGTCGGCGGCCAGCAGCCGGTCCAGCTCGTCGTCCTCGTAGAACACCACGAAGTGCTCCGGCTTGGCCACCGCCTCGAAGATGGAGCACACGGACGGCTTCACGTTGTAGAAGTACAGCGGCTGCTGGCGCGCGTGGAAGTCGGCCGTCAGCTGCTCGATACTCTTGGCGGCCGTGTAGTCGGCGCTGTAGATGTGCGTGCACTCGATGACCACGGGCACGGAGCTGCTGGTCGCGCACTTGGTCACCAGCCGCCGCACGTAGTCCACGGACGGGAACATCAGGCAGCGGTCCGGGGTGATCATCAGGTATTCCACGCCTTGTTCCGTCTGAGAATTTGCACCAGTCTATTAGATAATCTTGTACGAAAGTGAGCGTTTTAATAACTCGTGGATAATTATTCTTACTTTAAGCATTTCCACGGAAAACTTCGGTCGTGCTGCGTGGTACAGAATGAATATTATATTGACGACTACTCCAGTGAGAATGCCTAACTCAATAGGTAGGGTGAGACACAGCACGAAGGTTCCAACTCCCGGGATCAAGTCCAGTTCTATGGAAAATAAATGAACATTCATATAAATTAAGGGCCCAACATTCAATAAAATTATTTAAATTTTATACTTCCAATAATACTCACTCTTCGCTCGCCACATCGGTTTAATGACGTCATATTCAACCATAAATAATATAGCCGAAATAATTACAGCTGCGAGCGCCGCTTTCGGGATGAACTCGAAATACTGTGTGAAAAACTGCAGCGCCAAGATCACCATGACTCCTAAAAACGATTAATTGTTTTAATATTTAATACAAAAAGAAGTAAATGTCAACATTGAACATAAACGTTTAGAAACAAACCTGTATAGAGTCCACTAAAAGTGGTTTTGACACCGGAGCCATTGGACACCACCGACCGCGCCAGTGAACCACCACCGGGATAGGCCTGCATGAAGGAGTTGCCGACGTTGGCGACACCCAACGCGATCATCTCCTGCGTAGCGTCGATGGTGCGGCCGTCAGAGAACGCTTTGCAGATGGCGATGTCCTCGAGAAGTACGATGAGTGGAATCACGAGAAGACCCGAGCCGAGTTCTGACACCATGTCTAGGAAATCTGCGGTAGAGTTGTCAGCGCGGACGTATCCGAAAGGCGGCAGCTGCGGTATCGGCACTCCCGAAGGAATAGCTCCTGTAATCATATCGAATGATTAACGTCGAGAATATATCGAAATTCTGTGATGAATTACATGTTTAATGTATTGCGATTTATGCTTTGGTCTAATGTATTTACATTACTAGTAATGGACGATACTCGTGTGACGATGGCGATGGCGACTACTAAGAAATGTGTTTTGTGCCAAGTTCTATGGAGAACGATTCTATTACGTATACTAACCGTCTGGTGCATTATCGGCTAGAGAGAGCACAAAACAAAAAGAAATAAGTTTACTAGATTTGGTCGACCATAGAATTACGTTAAATACAGGAATAATAGTAATAATTACTTACCCATAAGCCGCACGGGTGATGTTCCGTGTGTGGCGACGAACCAAAAGCCGAGCACGCCGGTGAGGATGACGACGATGGCATTACGACAAGTTCCCAGGAGCCACATACATTTCGTTAAAACTTTCTGTCGTGTGCTCGGACCTTCCGCCGATTTTTCACCGAGTTTGATCATTCCAATTTTCTAAAATACAAAAAATCGATGAACTACAGAAATCTAATGAACGTATACACAAATGATTAGCTTTTGCAATCTAAAATTGATTTCATATTATTAAGCATATGGATTTTGTGACTTATTGAGCAATAAAATTAAACATCTGGTTGATTCGGTCATGAACATATGTGTTATACGCCCAAATATTAAATAAGCGTTAAGTTATATACACATTTATGATTAAATAAATATGGAGTAAAAATGTTAATTTACATATTTCTTTTATGATGTAAGTTGTGTATTCAAATAATTATAATATTATTCTTACCCTCATAGACAGCAAGAGTGCGATACACACAAAACCAAGCACGGGATCCCAAAGAGAAGCATTGTGAATGTTTCGGAATATAGAAATCCATTGCTGCAAGAAAGTCGTGCCAGTGACTGATATTGCGAACATGTCCTTCACTTGAGATGTGGCAATCATGAGGGCCACGGCCGAGGTGAATCCGGACGAGACGGGTCCCGACACGAAGTTGATAAGAAATCCAAGTCCTAGAACGCCCATCAGCAGCTCAACGAGACCGGTGAGGAAGTTGAGTAAGATCGCCTTCTCGATCACGCCGCCTGCCACCTGCCAGGTGAGCAGTGACGCGATGGCGGTCGGGCCGGCGGGCACGGCGCGGCAGCCGCCCAAGAGGATGTAGATGAAGCAACCGAAGAAGGATCCGTATAGACCATACTGCGGCGGTAAGCCTGCGATGTTGGAATACGCGAGCGATTGGGGTATCACCGTCAGTCCCACTGTGATACCGGCGATCACGTCCCCGATCGCTTTTTCCGCGTTGTACCTGTCAAATAAAACAATTCTTAACTTTTTTTACTCCTGACTTAGCGTATTTATTTAAGAATATCGATTTTATTAATGCCCTTATGTGTATTCTTAAATTTTTATTAAAATAACTTACTGTGGCAGCCAAGCGGTGATGGGGATTCGTTTGTGAAGAGTTTTGCGATTAAAACGCCGCCTTAGCGCTGCGCGCCATCCGTCTCGTGCGCCGCTGTCCGAAACTACAAGTAAAACGTAAGAAGTAAATAAGAGTGAAACAAATACAGGAAAGTTGTCTTCTCGAAGTCGAAATACTTTTTTTAATATACCAAATATCTTTGGATTGAATTACGTAACAAAAACCTTTACGAAACGTATCAATTGTTTTTGTTTCGACTTATTGGAAGAAATATAACATTGAATTAAATTTACGAAGGTAAAAGATTGTAAAGCTCAGGTCGTATATGTACTGCAATATGTCCGTGTAGATTCTAGTCACGAGCTGAAGTGGCGGCGGTCAAGATCAGGGCCGTGCAGTGCCGCCGTCTCTTCTATCTCTCAAGCTATTTATTCCGCAACTCTAGTTTGTTTAACGATCTTAAATCAATTTCATACTTCATTTAACGTAATTGTCCAATCATTGGCATTATTGTATGTCGCTTGATTAAAATACTTTACATTACGATTGCGCAGTCGTTTTCGTGTCAACTTCATTGCATATATCGATAGTCTAAATGTTTATATATTGGTTCATTATCAAAAGGAATTTTAATGACAATTGTTTTTTTTTTTTTTTTAAATAATAAAACCTATTTGGTTGTATTGTAAGTTTACTTTGCATTGAAGCAAAATTTTAGGTACAGCCTGTATAAATATTACCTAAAGTCGCGGACACGGGTTGTGCATAAATATCAACTTGTGTCGGTAGCCGTAACAGCGATACGTCGTTGTGGATTGACAGCTTCTAAGCGATGTAATAGTCAACATCAGTACTTACGGATGTAATCGTTGCTGGCATGCTTGTCATCGGGAGGTGGCAAGGAACCGGAGGATGCATTGTGCTTTCGCCGTGGAATCATTCTAAAAAGATTAAATTATAAATAAACTTTGTGTCATAATAAATACATATATATTTCTCCGATAAATTATACATAACCAGCGTTATTCTTGAAGTGAAACTATTAATTACGCGAACGAAAACAACTATCGTATATATAATTATAGTGAGTAAAAGAAAAAAAAATTGGAAACGTTCAACCAGTCGCGAAAACATCTCAAATCACCTAACATTCGCAGAAAAAAAAAGCAAACCACTTTCTCCCATACATTAGAACCCTTAATATGTTGTAACAAGTTTTGCAAACAATATAAGCGAAACTTGTTTTACTATGACAATGAAAAACACAATATTAAATCGTTCTATTATATATTACAATACCACTAGTTGATAGTACTTGATAGTACCTTCAAGTTAACTTTTAAGCCATTGAATATAATATATTTATTGAACAGTCCATAGTTCGATATGCGGGCGCTGTTATCGCTTCAGTTGAGACATGAAACGAGGCGGCCCAAACGAAATAAGTATGATGGTATAATTACTAACGGTAATTATACTATTATGTTTAAAAGACAAAGAGTTGATGCTAGTTCTCAATGGTGACTGTATCTATTATGGGACTCTGTTTACACACAGATGGTCCCATCTCACGTAAGGGGCGATTCTTGTTTTATAATAATAATTTGTATTTGTCGCTTCAGTTGAACATCGACCTTGTAATATTGTAAAATGAATCACCCCATCATGTCTCTGGTAACAGGATACCGGTTCATTTTTTTGTCTGTTAATCGGTATTGCGATTCTACGGTACATTCCGTTAGTATTCTTATCAGTTTTTCACGCGGTCACAATTTTAGTGGTTATTATTTTTATTTGTATTTAATTCAGCTTGGAAACTATTCTATCTGTGTTCTTATAAAAAACGAGTGTTAGTTATTTGAACAATTATTCAAGTAAACCAGTCCATGGTTACGAAAAGGGATTACCTTAGAAAAGCGTTCAACTCGATAAGTTTCTCTTACTAGAATGAAACAGCAATTAACTTATTTTAGTAATAGTGAGAACAATTATGTGACTAAATTTACAAGTGAAATAGATAACTTTCGATAATGTTTTAGACACTGGCCCCAACTTAGTGAGTCACGAGTATATTATATACATGTGTTACCTTGTAAATAAATTCATTATTTTTTTTTTATTTAATTAGTAACATATTTAAGTTAATATAGTTTTGTTTGTTTAACTGTTTTACAATCAATATTACTGCCGCGTAAAATTAAAAGAAAATCAACTACAATATCTGTGATTAGTATCCTATGAAATGAACATGATCTCTAAAGGATTTAATTAACTAAAGTAATTAAGAGAAAGCGAAACAAGTATTGCAAAAAAAGAATTAAAAAGTTGCGATTGCGATTTTTTACTTTGCCTCCGCAGTCAATTATGAAGGGAGTCTGAATCTCTGTGCGATAAACAAAGTACCTATTTAATAAATTAAATTGATATTTTTGAACTTTGTTGATTTACTGACTATTTTAATAATTTATTTGTACCTTTCGAATATACACTACGCACATCGCCCGCTATTTCTTAGCAATTTCTATTTCGCAGTCAGTTAAACAATAATGAAAAGGAAAGATATTAGGAAATCACGAGTCACTCGAAGATTTGAAGTCTAGAAGAGTTAGTTTCATTGACTTAATTTCTTGTTTACATTAAAAACATTATTCATTTAATTAAATATTCAATTTACTTGGTTATTGCAAAGAGAAATCGTAGATAAATAAATGCACAAAAGTATACAAACACTATTGACGGCAAATATCCTCACACCAGAAGTAACCACATAAATTGACCACACAAAAAAAAATCGGGGAAACCAATTTTTGACTCCTGGAGAGTGTACAGCAGCCAGCTAGGCACTCACTTGTGCTTGATGCGAGGATCGTGATGTAGACGATATTGAGACCGGTGTCAGGTGCACATGCCGCGGGGTGACTGTGGACACTGCGTCGGTGGCGGCGTGTTGGGGCTGCGTGTGCGAACCGGGTGGCGAAAAGCACGTAGAAGACGTGCTAACACAACCGCGAGCCGAGAGCGACTGATGGAGGGACGAGGCGGTCGGCCGCGCTGGGAGATGCGCCGCGCGCCGCACGCCGCGGAGGCTGCGCGCCGCCCCCTTCCCTCCCCTTCCAGCACCCACGGGCCATATCGTGACATCGCACCGGCTACCGCACTGAGCGTGAGCACTGAGCACTGAGCTCGTCACTAGATAGTCTTTCGTAGTCCCAGTTGCATCGCACTTTACAAGTCCTATTCTCGCTACTGGACTACTATTATACCGATTTAATATGCAAAATTAGTAAAGTCTTTATTTTTAAATATGTATCATATTTTATATATTAGAATTAACAATTTTTTTCTTGTTCTTATATTTGAAAACATATATATAAATACAGTCAAACATATTTACCCCTGATGAGGACGTCAAAATAATAATAACATTCTATCCACGTGTATCATGTAATAATGTGTGTTTGTTGCACACATCGCCCTACCAAGACTGTGGAAGTTTTGCAAACGGCTTAGATTGATTATTTATTGCCAATTTAATATATAATTTTTCTTAGAATGACATTATCTGTCGCGGTAAAGGTCACATCGGTTGTGACATGAGCGTTGAGTTGAGAGTTTAGACTTTTCCTTTACGAGATCATCCATACTAATATTATACATGCGAAAGTAAATATGTATGTCTTTTTCAGTTTCAACCCTCTGAACCGTGATATTTCGTATTAAGTTTTTTTAATTCACCCCTCGATCGGGTAAAATTTGATTGGTGAACATTTGGGTGAAAAAAAAGTTTATCAAGTTGAAAATGTTCAAATTATTTTTGCTTTGGAGGCTTTTGAAAAAAAAATAGGCTTTTCGGTTCAAACAACAAACCAATCATTGTTTTAGTATTCGGCTCTAGTGACCCGTTACTGGATGAAACTCATTATATTAATTAGTATTCATTACGAATGAGCGAAAGTGTACATCTAAGTAAAAATAACATATTTTAAGGTTTGAAGTTGAGATATGTTCAAGCTAAAATTCTACGCAGTGAGGCTGTAGTATATATATAGTCTCAGCTGTTAGTATTCATATTTTATTGGACAAGTCATTGTCAGATAGGGTCAGTGTTTATACCTATATTGTTTATATATAAAAAAAATCATAGATTGACGGCCTCCCTGGTCTCGTAGTATGTGCACCGGTTTTCATGGGTGATGCCACTCCGAGGTCACGGGTTCGATTCCCAGCCGAGTCGATGAAGAAAAAGTTCATTAAATTTTTATGTTATCTTGGGTCTGGGTGTTTGTGGTTACGTCGTTACTTTTGATTTCGATAACACAAGAGCTTTAGCTACTTACATTGGGATCGGAGCAATGTATGTGATGTTGTCCAATATTTATTTAGATGTATATTAAATCATATTCATATTATGTTTTCCTATTTTATGCAACAACTAAGTGTCTGATCGATAAGTTTCATTGACTTTAACATAATTACAGGTTTCAGAGTTAGCGTAGGCCGTTATAAATTGTATCTTTATTAAATATACTTTGATAAATATTAGCGTAGTCGTAGTAGGAGAGAAAATCGGCCTTGGCCGTTTCTAAGAACGGTGCCAACACAATAAGAAAAGCTTACGTAAGATTTGTAGATCTCCAAAACGTCCAGCATTATTAATAAGTTTTGGAGAAATTATAAGATGTTTTCAAATAAAGGCATGAATGTGAAACCTGGAGCAAGCTGTGCTTAATATTGTATTTGTATTGTGTTTGCTTTGAAGTTCGATCGCATAGATCGCTTAGTTCGATATTGTTTGTTTGTTATTTTATTATATAAACAAATATTGAAGTGTGAAGGTGAAAAAGTAAATAACGATAAAAAAAGTTATTTGCAAGTGGAGTTCTATTAAAAATCGATTGCGTGTCGTCAGATATAAGAGGTAAAAAATGTGTTCACAATTACATATTAAGTTTTTATACTTAGTATAATTAATTTGTTTTTTACGGAGCTTATTTTTATAGGTGTGTATTGGTGACCACTTACCAAATGGTCCAATAGACCGTCCTACCTATTGCAATAAAAAAGTTGCAAATATTTTTTTATAATACTAAATTAATTATAATTTTTTTTTAATAATTTCATTTCTAAAATATGTATCAAGAGTAAAATATTGTCAATCTGTATTTTCCAACCACAGCTTAACGAATTACCATTGAGTTGGTTTTCTGTTTTCCACAAACCACAGCGTTTAAAGAGCTCGTGTAGACTGTCATAGATATGAATCAGTAGTGAGCATATCTTTATAACAATATTTGAGATAAGAATTAACGTTTGTGCCTATTTCATATATTTCCGTGTATATATTTACAAACACAATATCAAAACTATTATTGTTTACTGAAATATTCCATTTGTTAAGGATGGCGCAGGTTCGATCTTTGGCAAGTACGACAGTTTTGGTGTGCTTAATTTTTGTTTATAAATAATCTAGTAGTCATCAGTGAGGGAAAATATAGTGAAGTAGTCTGGATTATGTAATCCCACCACATGTGTTAATTGGAATAGTTATATTACTTTATATATTTTTTTGTTATTGAGTACATTCTTACTTATTTACTTAATTTTGCGATATATAAATAAGTAGATTGACAATTAGTACATATCTGAATTGTACTTTTCGATAGTGAGATTTCAAGTTAAAATCTTTTCCTTTCCACTGAGAATTTATTAGTTAAATATTATATTTACAACAAAAATAAAGTACGCAGCGATTCATTTACTTTTAGCAATGTTACAATTCCTCGCTCAAAGGTCGCCTGTAAGAGATCACTGCTTTGATAACAACGCCGCCTGTTGCATCTAATGCAACTGTGTACTTTTATAATTTTTTCGTATATATATTTATCGAGTGGATATTGGGTGTAATAAAAGAAATACAAAATAGTAAATGTATTAATTAGCTAACATTTGTGGTCAGCCTCTAGACTAATTACGGGGTGAAGTATTTATTCATTCAGTCAGTCATTGTATAAGTTCAATCGTCAGACAGTACGTCAATCTGAAACTATTTTAGTTAGGAAAAAATATTTCCTAACTAAAATAAAGCTTTTATATATATGTATGTCTGAGACTCGACAGAAGGTTATAATTGAAATAACTCTGCTGATGTCGTAGCTACGAACTTCTACTGAAAATTTAATGACAGAGCTAAACGCATATTGATTGACAAAGGTCAAAAGTAACAAGCAGTTGTCGCTACTAGACTTAATCGTACGTGGCAGTCGATAATATATATACCTAACGTTATATATAATTCAGCTAGTTGAACGCGATTATATCAGGATCCGATCTGACTAAAACTCTTTGTGTTAGATAGCCCAATTATTGAAAAAAATATCGCCTATATCCCAGGCTGTTTCAAATAACGAAAATATGTTTATTGTACCAGAAATTATTTTTAAACAGAAATTTAAAGAAAAAACGTTGAGTTTCGTGCTCTGCTATGCTCGTTCGAGGTGTTAATTTCCGAACCGGTGGTACATTTTTGACTATCATGAAGCAAGTGTAACACTTCCATATTGAGTAAAGATTTCTGACTTTGACATTAAACTACGACTCACGAGGTAATTTTAATGGAGGTGAAACCAGCCAGTTACTTCAATGTTTAATTTCGCCTACAGATAAATAAAATATCGAAATTCAAAGTTTGACGGATTATTTTCATTTTTAATGTTCCTGCCACTTGAATCAAAAGCTATAAATAAAATTTAAATTTATTAATTATTTATATCAAACTTCTATATGATTTGACATTACAAAATATACATTTATGTACACTGTAAACGACAACTGAATACGAAGAGACATAAAGACTAATCGTACTTTATACGATCTGTGTGCAAAATAAAAATGTCTGACTGACTATATACATGTGTAAGATATGTCATATTCTCGATTTTAATTATACGTCGATTTAAAAAAATATATTCACAGATACTTTTTAAAAAAAGTATTGTTAATTTCTTTTTCCTTTTTTTGCTTTCAACGTGTTTCTATGTGTGATTTGACACTACAGTTTTTTAAACATTAAAAGTAACGGGAAGGTTAGGTTAGTAACCATTTGGAAAAAAAATACACAAAAGGCAAAATTGAATTCATGATCAGATCTAACATAATTTATATTAGTTATTTTTAAATTCTTATATAGAGACATTCAATATTATATATGATATCGGTAAAATAAATAATATATCAATATAATTATTTATATATTCAATATGCCTATATGATTAATAACTTTTTGTCATTTATAACGGTACTCATTCACAATGGTATATATTATAAGATTAAATCATAAGTGTTTTAAAGTGTTCTTCTTAACAAGCACTTTAATAATAATTGTATGACAATTATGGGAATCTTAAGTCAAGATAACCTTGTTTAATACCAGACCTATTATATTAAACTAAAAATAATTTATGACGTATTCTCCACAAGGATTGAATTGTTAAGATTTTTTTTCATGCAAAAGGTACTAAGTTACCGGCTTAGGTTAGATAGAAAAGATAAGGGTTTTACCCCTTGTCATTTTAAGCAACGATATATAAGCAAAGTCGTTATAATAATAATAACAAAGATAATCTATTCCAGGGGTTGTTACTTGTGCTTTTATAATTTACGGGCTATAGTTCTCATCGCATTAGAAGCCAGCTGTGTTCAATGTTTTTTCTTTAAATATTTCTTTCACAAACTTAACATCCGTGCCCTTACTGAATCCAAATTATTATTATTCTCTATTTAGTTAATTGTATCTTCGAACGAAGCGAATAATAATAATCGTATATATTCGTACTTATTCTATATAGATTTACATATACATATGTGTATTTAAATTAAATACTTGTATTTTATATGTATTGATATATAATTTGTGTATTCTATATTCACCTTTATTTCATAGTTTCAGTAATAAATTCATGTTATTTTATTTATTATTACAGCAACACCCACCCATTATATTCTGTGAGCTAACCTAACCTACACCGTTCGTTGGTTGTCTGGAAGAGATCGCTATGGAGCGATAAGGTCGCCAAAACTGTACGCCTGTTTTGTTAAGATCAAATCTATGTTGTATTTATTTAATTTCTGTGTGGTGTGCAATAAAGTATAAAGTAAAGTAAATAATTGAACTTTACTTTAAGAGTGTCATTTGATCGTTCATAACTACATACATACATTACTATTTTATAGTACTGTAAAATTCTTTAACTGTTATATTAGGAAATAATATATGTAAGTGTCTTTGTAGTTGTGAATTGCCAAAACGATGTCGGTGATGACCGAAATATTTGTGTTAATTTCAATAGCAGTCGTAAAATAGATTATAAGACTATTATACCTCGAAGTTCTTTTGTCTGCGACATAAGCATTTCGAGGCTTCTCTAAATCAGGCAGTTTTTATTTCGTTTTAGAAATGAAAGTATTGTTACTGATTATTACAAAAAATATATGTATAAGAAGAGTAGGTGACTGCTGAATTTATTTACGCTTACTTCCTAGATTCTTCATTAGATTCTGAACTGGAAGTAGCTGTACTTTAAATTCAATTTTCTAAAATAATATGGCATGACATACGGCGTATTTCCGCCAAGATTAAGTATGATAGTGATCATGAAAATACCTAATCAAAGTACTAGCATAACCTACTTGGAAAACAGTATTTAGATGCACATATTTTTATTAGAATTAACAAACATCGGCTTTATAGATTTTAGACGAGCATTAAAAGTTATGCATAAATTTATAGCATTATAATGCAAGTATTTAATTATTTCCATAAAGTATTACATTCTCAATGAGTCATACATGTTTAATTTAATATTTTACTTACATAATAATTGTTTACACCTGAGTGTTTTAATATATAATGTACGGAACATTTATGCTCCGTATTATTTCCCCGCGTTAAATATTCCTGCTTCAACCGTAAGAGAGTAGGTAATGTCATATCAATTCTATAGCTTAATCAAAAGTAGCTTTTTGGTTGTATAGCTTTACTTTACTAGTATACAGATAAGAATGAAAAATTAACAATAATAATTTGTGTACAAATTATAATTGTTAATTTTTGTTATTGTTAAAATGACGACCTCCATGGTCGAGTGGTGTGTACAAAGGTTTTCATAGGTACGCCACTCCGAGGTCCCGGGTTCGATTCCCGGCCGAGTCGATGAAGATTACCATTAGTTTTCTATGTTGTCTTAGGTATGGGTGTTTGTGGTACCGTCGTTACTTCTGATTTTCCATAACACAAATGCTTAAGCATTTACATTGGGATCAGAGTAATTAATGTATGTGATGTTGTCTCATAGTTATTTATTATTATTATTATATGGAATGGCGGTAGGACAGCTCGTAACATTTCCCTATTGTTTATTTATTTCAATTGTTTACCTGAGACTAATTATTGGCGACGAAAGGTTGGATGAAATGAAATAAGTAATTCAAGGTTAAATATTTTAGTTTTTTTTTTGTAAGAATAAGAATTGTGTGTAATACATTCTTAATTGCATACATTTTTAATTTACAAAACAATCACCAAACTAAGAATGCTAGATAGTATAATGTGTATCATAACTAGCAACCCGCCCCGGCTTTTCACGGATGCAATATAAATGTAGTAGATCAGGTTCAGCCAGCGTTACAATGTAAGTGTAAATAATGCGTTTATTCTTGACATTACATTAGAAACTGTAAAATTATCAGTGAATATTTACTATGTTGTCCATGTATTATATACAAAAACCCTCCTCTCGAATCTATCTGTTAAAAAAATCCGCATTATAATCTGTTGCGGAATTTGAATGATTTAAGCATACATAGGGATAGACAGCGCAAACGACTTTGTTTTATATTATGTTGAGAAGTATGTAGATGAATTTATACATGTAATGTCGAAGACAAAATTACCGTCCGAAATTGAGAGCAACGCAGCCTGAGTGGTCGTGATGGCGACATCACATAGTTTAAGTTTGGCGAAATTATTAATGTAAGGAATTTCGGCGACACACTTTTCGCTTCACTATTATATTATCTTGCAAATATAGTGATTTACGATGAATTGTCTTTTCATTTGCCTTTAAAGTCGCAAGACCCGAGGTGTTGAAATCGATCTGGATCGAAACCTGGATCAGTTAAATTTTCCAAAAAAGTTTTTACGATTTTCCATCGAGAAAGTCTCAAAAGTAGTCCAGATCTGTGCTTTAACTCCCGCACTTAGAATTAAGAAAAGAAGACTTAAGATTTATCATATAGAGTTTGTACTTATGTTTACTCAAGCACTCGTGTCATATAATGCACCGCGTAGATGTCATTTCTTTCTTGAGAATACACGCGCTGGTCAGGATCTTTATTTAGAATTACATAATGCTTATTGCATTTTAGACTGCCTTGATGATGTAGGTCCCAGATATATGCGCCCTTATCGAATCTCAAGTTGAAAGTTTTTACGATTTCTGCCCAAAATTTCTCATAAACGCCTCAAGTATTGAAGATGGAAGTGAGCAAAAGGGATCACAAGACCAAAAGCTTTCTTCATCTAGAAGCAAATCAAATCAAAGCAAATCTGTTACGGATAACAAGAGTTCAAGAGACCAATAGCTTGACCAGATAACTCATATTATTAAAATTGGGAGGGGGGGGGGGATCTCCATAAAGAGCGTATCTATGTTACAGCATACATTTGTACTATTATCTATCCTGCCTATTTGGCTGGTCCCTAGATATAGTGTGCCGTGTCCGAAATCGGCCAGTACAATATAATCATTGATTTACCTTTAGCAATAATTACATTACATCGTCGACAAAAATAATCATCATACAAAGCATCATTGTTACCAGACTTCACAATGTACCTCTACACAATTGATTACTTTCTTTTATTTAAATCCGACGAGATAGACAAAGCCTATCCTATAGCCTGTGTTGCAAATATATTGATTTAACATTCAATCGTGGTGCCGTTAATGAGCACACAGATGTTGATTTTGTGTTGTTTGTAAACTTACACATGGCGAGTGGCGACCTTATTGCATAAGTAAAACGTTAAATAGAAGTTGGAGGAAAATTTTGTTTTACTTTCTCCGAGAGGTATGTCTATTTAAACTCTTAACTAATATAATTATTATAAACTAGTTTGGCCGAGATAGCCCAGTGGTTAGAACGCGTGCATCTTAACCGATGATTGCGTGTTCAAAACTGCACCACTGATTTTTTATGTGCTTAATTTGGGTTTATAATTCATATCGTTCTCGGCGGTGCTCGCCGGTGCTTTCATAGAAATTCTGCCACATGCCTATTCTACCAACCCACATTGGAACAGCGTGGAGGAATATGTTCCAAATCTTTTGCTCAAAGGGAGAGAAGGCCTCAGCAGAGCAGTGGGAAATTTACAGGCTGTTAACGTATGTACTTTACTATGAGTAACTTCGATTCGATAGTATAATAAGTTGGCATGAAATTTCATAGACGTTCCATTTTTCATATTCTCCGTTATAGCTTGTTGCATCTTTTCCTTTGAACAACCAATAGGAAAATAATATAAAAAATAAATATAACGGTTTTAAAATGACATATTAATGGGCTGATGTTTATATGCGACCTTGAGGTATTGGCGCTTACTGGAAACCTCACTATCGATTGCGTCTGAATAATAAATAAGCTGATGTAGAATATCTGAAGACGTCAAAGACGAGAAATTCTATTAATTTTTAACCGCATTAAAGAAAGGGAGATTCTCAAACAGTCTCTATTTTTTATGTCTATGACTTTTTACCTTCTTTGGTTATGAGATGATCTTGATAATTCTTTTTGCGTTGGGTTCAATTGCATTCGTAATTGGAGGTTCAATTTAATTGGAATCATTAATTCAATACGATTTATGACTTGCTTTTTATTTTAATTGGAAAAAATTATTATTGATAAAAAATATTTTTATCTTTAAATATAATAAAATTTCAGTGTCTGTTTGTTATATAAAAATAACAAATTTTTCTGAATGTATTTGTATGTACACATGACACATTTATCAAAATGACATTTTTACAGTTTTTGTCTGTCCGTTTGTTCTAGCTAATCCCTAGAAACGGCTGAACCGATTTTGCCGAGACTTTCACTGACACATAGCTGATCTAATAAAAAGTAACTTAGGCTATAAAATGACTTTTTTATTAAATTCAGACGCGCAAGAAGTCGCGGGCACAGCTATATAATAAAACATCTCTTATCAAACTAAAGAAAACTCATAATCAAATCATTGTAAACTGTTAAATATACACAGATTTATGAAGTAAGTACTTTAAATCGTTTAAAAGGTAATTATGCATGAAATGATAGCACGAGGGTAAGCCTATTATTGTTTTAGCGATGACTTTGAGGCCGCGCAACACGCGCAACACGCGGTGACGCGGGGTCGCTGACCGCGTCACTGCAAAAACTTCGTTATACTTATCGTTCACTATCTACTGCGCTTCCTCGCACTGTCCTCGTCACCTCGTCGCTCATTCCTTTGCATAAGTGGCCTCTGTTTGTTTTTGTTACGTCTGAACGCAAATATCAATCTTACGTATACATAATTAAATCCTGAATCTCCATCGCAAAAGGACTTATGTAAAACTAACTTTACAACAGTTCATAAAAAAATATTTTATAACAAAATACATATCATATAAATGAAAGAGACACATTGAATTTCATATATTTATTTAATTTTTTAAACAGAAGAAAGTCATTAAACGTATTTAAATTGTATAACATAAATATAATAACTGATTTTAGACTTACGACCTTTTGCTTCAACGATCAAACAGTGACGCTGTCATATAATTTCGTGTTTGTGTTGTGAAGTCGTTTACAGTTTAAAGTTAGTGTGTCAGTTGTAAAGATATTAAGGGATTTATCTCATGAGTCACCAGAACAACCGCATTATGTCGAATAACACAATATGCGCACGCGCCGGACAATGCGTTGAACTCTTTCCTTTGGAACTACAATTTAACCGGTTAATTATTTTGTAAAATTTTGATTATTAATTGTAATAATCTTAAGATCATTGAGGCGTATGGTTTTCAGAGATTGAATCAAAAAAGGTTTTTCCAGTCTTATTAAGTATCACTACTACATAGTATAAAACAAAGTCGCTTTCCCTGTCCCTATATACCTATGTATGCTTAAATCTTTAAAACTACGCAACGGATTTTGATGCGTTTTTTTAATAGATAAAGTGATTCGAGAGGAAGGTTTTCGTATATAATACATGGACAATTATATAAAAGCTAATTACTATTGTATTTAAAAATACTTATCTTTAACAACGTGTTTTAAACGCATTTTCTATAGAATCGTCTACTAAAGTTAATCTCTGAGTGATAAGACCGTATTTTGCATGTCATATAATTCTTATTCTAAATTTTTAATCTACTCTGAAAAAGATTAACTACTCTTACTACAGAGAGATGAGTTTATTGCTGTTTCTTTTCGGATTCTATATTCCAAACCTTTAGTAACTTCACTTAATATATTTTATAAAATGACGATTCAAAAGTGCATGTAAAAGCCTATTTGAATAAAATACATTTTGATTTGATTTTGATTCTGAGATAAGTACTATCAAAACGAATACTTACTCATAAGAACGTCTAATTTATAATAATTGATCTTTATTGCTATTGACTTTTATGTCTAAATTAAGTACGCTTCTCGTAAGAAGGGGTATTGTTATATTTAGCAGTTGTTAATTTAGCTCAAACTCAATATATACCACAAATATATAACCATATACTACGATCTTTAGTTCCTCCATAGGAAAAAGACTAAATAAAAGTAGTTATATGCATAAAAAACAATAAGCTGAGAAATTAATTGAATTAAAAGAAATCCTTTGTAGAACAAGTTTTTATTTACTGACATTATTAAATAAAAATTACCAATAATCTATTGTAATGTCATCAGTAAGTAGTCGTGGAGTGCAGTTCATACAGTTGATGGAAACTGGTTTAAAGTTCAGTTGCTGGATTTGATCTACACCTGTTACTAATATACAGATGAAGTTAAGCTTATCAATAAAACAGGCTCACATTTATGAAGTATATTTTCAACCGACTTCAAAAGGAGGCTATCAATTCGTCTGTATTTTTTTTTGTTTATGTTTGTTACTTCATAACTTTTAACTGGGTAGCCCAGTGAGATTTTGGTAATTTTTCAATTGATTAATTTTATTTGATTGATAAATATTACAATAACTAAGTTATATAATCGTAAAACGACTCTTAAAGTAGTCTAATATTTTTCATTTCATTTTACTTAGGATGACTCTAAATATATGTTGAATACGCAATTATTTTTATTACTTTTTAGTGCATATTTATTTGTTTTAAAATAGTGTTCTGTTTGAAGTCGGTTTGTCTTTTTGTTAATTTTTTTATTTGTAAAGAATTATAATGTACCTATGTTGATGACGTGTTCAATTCTTGGTAGCAAAACAATCAACAACTTTTTTTTAAACTTGATGTTATTACTCAATATAAGAGTTATTAAAAAAAAAGCAAATCGTGATTAGTCGATGATTGATTCAAGATAATTAATTAATTTACTCTAATAAGGTTCTAAATGTGATAATTGGTATTATTGCGTAAATTCTTTGCTATCTGAAGTCGGTCAGACCTTAACAATAAATTTAATTGTAATACAATTAAAACTGCTTTTATGATTTAATAAAGAAATTTTTTCATTATGATATTTGTTACATCTGAGGATTACTACTAGAAAATACAATTACATAACAATTTAAAAAAAAGGGCAACAATAACTTGTTCATTGTTGTTAATGATGTCCTCAAAACTTCTGACCCAGAAAAAAACATATTAATGTAAATCAACGTACATATGTAACAGAATTTGATTCAGTGTTTATAACGAATCAGCATGGATGCATCGGACTAATCAAAGAACAATGATTATAATTGTCCGTCAATTAAATCAATATGTGAGATACACGATTAGTTATTGGCTATAATAATGATGATAATACTATTTTTACATAAATTAATTATTAAATAATAGCAATATTTCGTTAAAATATAGCAAACTCAATACAATGTATACGTATCTGAGATTTATCTTTATGATATTTTAATAATCGAAAAGTTTTTTTTACACTAATTTTTATTAATTTGTAATGTTAACAAAAATTGTACATGAGTAATATGGGATCACTTAACTGATCGTTTCTTATATAGCCAGTGTTGTATGAGTTTGCAAAGACTCGTATGTGAGATTAATCTGGTAAGGTAATAGGAACAGAGGGCGACAACGAACAGTCAGAGGTCGGCGGGGGCGAGGGGCGCGGGGGGGACGGCAGCTATCTGCGCTCGTCACATGATGCGAAACAATCACTGATTGATTGATTCATTCTATTTCAGGACACATGTTGGGACCGTCGATGAACCGATACATTTTAATTAAACAACATGGCAAACGGAGTGGCGTAACTCGTAGCATATTATAATATCTGCGGGACGATCGTGCGGGCGCCGCGACGCTAGACCCAAGTACAAGGCCAGTAGCAGTCCATGATTTGCTATATTTTGTAATGGTAAATTATTTTTTAATTACGTTCACTGAACCCGGTAATTCATAACTAGAACTTAAAACGCAATATATTAATTGGACACGCAATCTGCAGCTAAGTTTTATCCGTTTACGAAATACCGGAGGTATGTAATGACAATATTGCCTTTAAGTAGATTTGGATACAGGAAGAATATTATGACATAAAAAACAGGAAAATGAAATCCGACTTTACTATTGTCTTTAATCCAAGAACTATTAATCAAAAAAATCAAAATCAAAATATTCTATATTCAAGTAGGCTTTTACAAGCACTTTTGAATCGTCATTTAACATTTTTTTTTGTATTAAGTGAAGCTACCAACATTCAGAAAGTAGATTCTACCGAGAAGAACCGGCAAGAAACCCAATAATTATGAAAAAAAGTCGATGCTATAGATTCAATATTGCCCAATTCGGTTTGCTTGTACATACGAGCTTATTTTCCAGGTGCTTTGCTAGACAGAACTAAAATAGCTTTACTATCTATAGTTCTTCATTAACTTCTCATATTAGCAACTAGTACGACAACAAAAATATAAGAAATAAAATCAAAAATATCAAACTTTAAAATATGGAGGTTCGAATGAATGCTGACTTTAATAAGAAGACTTGTTACGAATTATTAAATGTCTTTGTGTGTATAAAGGTTACAAATCAAACTTGACCTAATTTAACGAAAACGCCAATGATAATCGCATCGAAAAAAGTACCTACAGCATATAGTTTCGTTGGTGCACCAGCTGCAACGGTCGGTGGTTCCGCGACAGTGGCGGGACCGGCCAGGCGAGTGGGGCGACTGCTGCCGGAGGCGGGACGTCATGTGACTGCACGAGGGAGGAGGGACGTGTTCATTGATGGTCAGAAACCAGCTGCGTGACGTCAGAGCACGTGCACCGGCTCCCCGCTACGTCGCCGGCGCAAACTCGCCGCGCGGACCAGTTCTCTTTTAGAAAGTAACTCGGTCGTTTCTCTCGTAGGATTTCCCTAGATGAAGCGTTCGGAGAGCGAGATAGAGGCGCGTGGTGCTCCGCAGCTGTGTATGTAGGTAAGGCAGAGAACAGCTAGGACGAAAACCGGTTGCTGACTCGCCCCAGTCATGTGACTAAGACGTAGCCACCGCCGACGATACTGCATACAATACACCCTATAGATGTACTTCATGGCTTAACATTACAATACCTCTATCACTAAGTAGATGTGTGTACCTAGTATAATTCATTTACACGAATTAATTAATTATTTATCAACACCAGTAATGTTTATGTAGGAGTTACAAGGAAAATTATCTAGAATTGTAGTATAAAACGAGACCCAACGTAATTCTGTATAAATGTTATGTAAACATGCGTCCTTTATCTCTAAGTAACAATTAAAAGTAAGCAGCAGTGCGGTAGAGAATTAGAATGTAAATAAACAAAAACGACATAAAAAATTATTGCAGAGACGCTTTAACCGAAAACATAATAATAAAATTGAAGTAAGTAAAACACCTAATCAGATAACAATGGTTTAGATACATTAACTGAAGTGCATGACAAACAAAGCAAATCTTAAAGATTGTGAAATTAGTTTTCTTGTAACTTACGTTCAACGTGTCAATTATTCATTATGAATTGTTTTATCAAAATCAATTAAAAATCTGCTGATATATCGTTTTTTTACGTTCAAAAACAGTAGAACCTTAGTTTACTACTTTTAACGCACTCTGGTGGAATTTTTAATTCGATTGGAATAAAAGTACAAGACATAAATCCTTTTAACGCAAGTGTTAAATCTCACTAGTCGCTTGCTAGTTTTTGATTCCTATCATTGGTAAAGATAGAGTTTTATGACTGTACCTAAAATATTTTTATTCGTTTTAAATGATATAATGGAAATCTGTTTTCTATTAAATAAAAGTTTGAAGGAGCTCAAAAAAAGAAACGCATACTTCAAAATTACCCAAAAAATCGTAAATTCCAGCTTATTAGATTATTGTTTTAGGATTGTTGCGATGACCTCAACATATTGTACACCATTAAAGTAATATAGGTATGTAAATATATAATATGTTAATTAAATGTAAAGTAAAACTTGGAGACTCGAGCGATTCTACAATAACGCAGACATTGTTCTCGTATCATGTGACCGCTGAATAACAACTGTTAATGGTTTAAAGCCCAACAGCACACTGAGGAAACAATAAGATCGTAAATTATATTGACTCTCATAAAACCAAACCACGTAACTTTATATTTATTAACAAAAAATGCCACGTTGGTCTAGTTGCTTGCTTTTTAGGCAGTATATCCTAAGGTCTTCGGTTCAAATTCCATTAAAAATATACTTGGTTTTGACGTCAAACAAATTTAAGTAACAGATGAAAATTAAGAAGTTGACTTACTGAAAGCATGTAAAACAATGGTTCCTACAAATAAGTATGAAAATATTGGAAGTAAACTATTGCTCACGAGTGTTAACAGTAACGCCATGCTCAAAAGATATTGCTCTAGAATACAAGCCCTTGAAAAGGGCCGATATACCTGGAAAACGTAACCGTATTAACTATAATAACAGTTAACGTGCCTCTAATTTGTTAACCACGTTTGACTTGATCTTCAAATTGCGCAGTATTATTTCCGTAAAAAAATATAATATTTAAATAAAAAACGAATGAAGATAATCAAAACGTTTATTTTTATTATAATGTTTTTTTTTTTTAATTTATTTACATATACAAATGTTTAATTCAAATTGAATATTCGTATAATTTTATCATCAAAAATGACACATGATGATATGTGTGTAGATATACATTAACTTCTGGGTAGTTTTTTTAGTATGACAGTCAATCGATGTCAAATCTGTTCATTAGTTTTCCGATGCAAAAATAAATGTTTATGAACATGTACACAAAGCAAACAGAGTTCTTAGTTCGCTGTGCTGGCAATACTAAAACCTTAGGCATAATATTTGCAGGCATTTGATATATCTAATCAGTCTGCTAAAAAAAAAAACCTATAATATCCAATGACTTTTATACGTTTCATTCGAAATTCGAAATCGAGACCAATGTGCGATTTACAATTCACGCAGATAATAAATAATTAAACGTGGAGTAGCTAATAGATCTTTACATATTGTGTATATATCTACAATTAAATTAACGTGATATTTTATTTACTTTGTTAATCCAATACGTTCGCTATAGTTAGTATTGTTAGCTACATAGGATTAGTAGATTAAATTCGCAGCGTAGACGCTTTACGATTTCAACGGGCTTCATGACAAAGTGTGAGTGTGTAGTTGTGTGCTGTGTAAATATGCGTGAGCCTAGCGCCGCAGCGGCTGAGCCGGTGTTTGATAAACATATATTATAAAATCTTCGGTTATTATCCCTATCAGTATATTTAACTAAAGCTTGTAGCACACAAGTCAAATTAAAATAATTACTTCTTAATTCTGTCACAGTCACCATTCACAATCTGTCTAAAAATATATTTTATTAAAAAAATATTATTTTTTGTGGATTTGGATTACGTAAATACTTGAAATATCGTTGAATAAGATTATGTTTTTTTTTTATATATTTTTTCTTATTTTCTACGTCGATGTTATAATAATAATATGCGTAAAAAATAATGCCTATAAATTCCTCTTTTATAACCATAACTGTAAAATGTATTTGGCATGCTATTTGTAATTACGTATTATTTTAAAATAAATACCTAGTTCTATTTTTTATATTTATTAAAAAAATAAAATTTATATTTTTTTATCTCTTATGTATCTTTTTATTATAGCTGTCGTTAACTACCATAAATTTTATACAAACAGGAAAAAAAACAAAAAATTAGAATAAAACGCTTCATTCAATTATCTCAAGGATTGAAGTGTTGTAATTCACACATTAATTAAAACACACATATTTAACGAGATCAGAGCGTTTGTACAACGATTAGGAAAGTTACATATCACAGGGTAACCATTACTCGGTATTCGTCGGGACATTTAGTTTTTTAATGCTTTGTTCTACACCATACGTTCTATATTATCTATTATTTGTAGGGGTAGCCCACGGCTTTGGTGTTTGTTGTCACGTGTTAGACAGTTTAAGTATGCTTCATATCAAATTTCATTAAATTCGATTCCTCGGTTTGGCCAAGAAAGAGCTACAGACAGATTATATTTACAGGTTATATTATATAGATTGTTTTAAATTTCGCAAATTTTTTTATACATTGTTATTGATCCTACAATCTCAGTATCTTGGGGTCAATGACATACCTACTCATAATGCCATATGCATTATAGCAGTTGCTTCTATGTCCACCATTCCATGTCCTTTGCGAATGATGCATTGTTTCCCTACTCTCATATAATATCCCTGATCCATCAGTATTTCCTTGAACAACGAGAGTTAATGGCACGTTTCCCACTAGTTATATGTGAAGACATTTGAAGGTAACTTATGTTTAGTATGTTAATTAAACAAACTGATTGTTTCATTTAAATTTTCTATCATTTCTATCAATGTGAAAGGGTTCCTTGTCCGTTTAAAATAATTTTATCCTGGTAACCCTGTCACATCATCTCAAATAAATTACTCAAAGCTTATCACGACTTACATCACAAATAAAAGTAAAAGTGCGTGATTTCACGTTCATTCAAACCGAGCGTGTACACATACGTCATGTGATTAACAATAACAAGTGTAGGGTAGGCACAATAGACATAAGCCCTCTCGAATCTAGACGATCATTACCAGCGGCGCGAAGCAAAATACGACCTATCTCTTCTTTTTCACACCTCGATACATTCAAATGTTACGGTATGTTAGTGACAGATCGATGGATGCAAGTCCCAGTCAGGTAGAGAGCTAACTGAACCCTTAGAGCATAAAACAAGTTATACGACTTGCAACGCACGTAATAGATCTATGTCGACGAAGGAATGCAAAAGTACAAGGAATTTTCAGAACAAAACTTACATAAAAATATGAATATTTATTTCACAGCAAATTAATTATCTGAATAGAAATAAACTCGACGTCAAAATGTACGATTCTTTCAGAAATCCTTAGAAATAAAAATGTTGTTACAAAGACTGTAATTACTTTAACTAATTATCCTTTTTAATTGTTATCCTTAAATCAAATTATTACTCAAATTATTAATTTGATTTAAGGAAAATGAAAAAAAAAACAAACCGGTATTTATTAAGACAAATTAAAAAATAATTTGAAATCTTATCAGGAGCTAATCTTTATTTAGTTGAGCTTAATCTTAAAATATTATCTTATCGTAAGATTAGCGTCCAATAGGAAACAGGAAAGATAGTCTTGGTCCAGCGGATGATCTCATGCAGTCACGAGATTTACAACAGGACATCACCTTGTCGTTTCAAATAAATCAACTGCACTGAGTGCACAAATAATGAAGCGGAGAAACAACAACAGCAGCCTGTAAATTTCCCACTGCTGGACTAAAGCCTCTTCTACCTTTGAGGAGAGTTTGGAATGTAATCCACGACGCTGTTTAAATGCGGTTTGTGGAATACACATGTGGCATTATTTCTATGACATTAGATCGATTTCACGGTGTTTTACGCCACGCACGAGATGAATTATAAACACAAATTAAGTAGATGAATATTCAGTGGTACTCAGTGCCTTGGTTCAACCGCAATCATCGGTGAAGATGCACGCGTTCAAACCACTGGACCATCAAGGCTCAATGGATAAATAAATTGAACCACCAATTGGAAGAAGGGAATAAATCCAAAAAATAGGAACGAAGATAATAAAATAACTTCATAACTTTTTGCTTTCAACTTATAAACTTATAGGACATCAATGATTATAAAGATATTATCAAACCTGATTTATTCACCGACAGACCTGCCTTAAATGTATAATATTTAGCCCTACGTCTAAAGAATGTAAGAGTGTATAAAAGTGAATATGTCGAAAAGTGGCGTTTATTCCCTTCTTCCAATCGGTGGTTCAATTGGAAAATACAATCATTTTCAAAGTTAACTAATTTCTAGTTCATCATTGATGATGCGATACTTGTATAAATCTGACACGCAATATAATAATATATAACTCAAAAAAACTGAAGCCTAGAAACTATTAAATTATACTATTAAATTGCGTCTATGTTTTGGAGCTGAAGAAAACCTAGTATTATTAAGTAACCTGATCACATAAGAATGATCGTAATATGTCTGTGCTATAATTAATATTGAACGCTTACAGACGTCATAAACATAAAAGGATCTTACTAAACCTCTGTACTAGACTTTTACGTGCGTCACACAGGAACGTGGTAGGATAGCCCCCGGGGAGGGCGTAAAGAGGGCTGGAGTTTAGTATCATAATAAACAAATTCTTACATATTATGACTCACCGAAATTAGTTTACATCACATGTACACATGATCTCGTTATCAAATAATCCAACAGTTTTATTTTTAATTAAACAAAGTAACGAATACTTAACATTCGTATTAAGTAAGATTATGCGGAATTTAATTTATTATTTTTTCTAATAAAGTAATTCAACGTATAAACACACAAAGTTCGGATTAAGATAAACTAACGGGCTGTATTTGTTGAAAGTAGCAGTTTGTAGAACGCAGTATTCCTTATTTTTTTTTCTTATTATATAGGTAGTTGAACTATCAGACATGGAATTTAAGATGTTATGTCTCTTGTGCCTCTAGTTAAGCTAGCTCCCTCACCCTTTAAGCCGGAACACAACAATACCACGTATTACTAAGCTAAGCTGCAATGCTAAGCGATAAAATATATGTAGTAACTACCCAGAGGGTACACAAAACCCTATCAACAAATAAATAAAGACTTGTTTTTATCAATTTACGGAGAGTCCAAAGATTGGGCGTTACTTCTATAAACATGATACAAATTGACAGTTCCTAATAATTATGCGTCCCATGCCATATTTTGGGGGTTTCTTACTAGTGTAAGAAAATACCCTTTGAAATAAATATTTTGATTTTAAAATATATCTTTGCTGCTTTAAAAAGCTCATATAAAGTTAAGGGGTTATAGAACAATACTGGTCCAAACTGGTATTGTTAAACTGTTGTAAAACTGTATTTATTTTGAATCATAAAGATAATAAGTGTTATACGAAAAATAAATAAAACAAACGTGCTAATTATATTATCTTGGTATACGTGACAGCTACGCTTCGCACTTGACAAACATAGTACTTTATTAGTACGTCTAATTAGAGACCAACAGTTGGCCACTATTGTTTTCGATATATATTTAAAATTAAACTTAGAAACACCGTTACACAAACATACCATCAAAACAAAAATATTTTAATAGTTTTATTATGATAAGTGCATTTGTCATAATTAAATAACCTATTAGTAAAGATTGGAGAAGATAGAAGATGAAATCAATGCGAGGAAATAATTTCATAAACACATTTAACAAATTTCAAAAGTATATAAAGTCTAAATTAATCAGTAAACTAAATTATTTATTATTTAAATGATAAATAACGACAAAAAAAGCCTAGATTTGGTCTCGGGTTCCATCATGGATTGAACGACAATAATTATGAATAAAAACATTGTTATTCTTTCTCTCTCTGTTTATTTTGAAAGAGAGACTATGCGTATATCTTTCCATGTCTTCCCGCCAGAGATTGCTTTACATATACTTTTGATTTTATTTTATTACACAATTTTAATACATATACACTACCTGTTTAGCGGGTATGAGATGCAAACATTTTTGGGGATATTACCTAACTACTGTGTGTCCGATAGGGAATTGATATTATATTGGTAATATTTTTAAAAGTGCTTAGGGAGCCAGGATTGAGCCTCCCGCTGTCTGCCCCAAATCCGATCCTAATCATACACAGCCTATAATTGACCGACTGCTATGCAAACACCGTTTTGTCATTATAATGGCGAAATAGTGAGCTTTTTTCTATGCTATAATCTTTACAAAAATTTGTTAGGTTAAGCCATGGGTATATATATAGACTTAATAATGTGACATTAAAACGTCTTTCATTGTTATTTTTTTTATATTTCATATCTATAAACATATTTAAAATAAAGGCATTAATTTCGGGATATTTAAGTACCATGTTTTTTATTTTTGTTCGGTAGAGCTCGATATTTCGACATTATCTACGAATGTCTCGTGAACAAGACATGAATATCCCGAAATTAATACCTTTAGTAATAAAAATAACCATGTCAATTTAAAATCTTATATTTAAAATAAATCCAACTTCACAGAATTAAATGTAAATCTTATTATTCCCTTTATACCCCTAAATTATCTATCATATTTTTTTAGTAACATTTACAACGTTCAACATTTTTTGTAATAATATTGTGTAAGGTTTTTTTTTTTAATTCAGTACTTGCAACAAGAGGGTTGCAATTACTGAATTATGTTGTCTAATAATCACGTGTCGAGAATAAACACTGAACAGTAAGCTATATAAACGATAGTCTATCCACCTCTTAATAATATCATTCGTTTATTATTAAATGTCAGAATTTTTTATGGTATAAGTTGGCGAACGCGTGTATAGGCCACCTGATGGTAAGTGATAGACAATGAAGCTGTAAGAAATATTAACTAATCCTTTCATCGTCAATGCGCCACCAACCTTGGGAACTAAGTTGTTATTTCCCTTGTGCCTGTAGTTACAACGGCTCACTCACCTTTCAAACCGGAACACAACAATACTGAAAACTGTTGTTTGGCGGTAGAATAACTGATGAGTGTGTGGTACCTACCACTACGTACACTACACACTAAGTAATAAATTGACATTTCTGTTTTAGATAATAAATCTACTTAAAAAGTAACAATGTTGGATCACACTAATACAATAAACGTCAAAGATGCGAGAACAATGTATTTATGACATCGTTATAACGATTAGCGTTTATTGTGTTATATACGGTCTGCACAAAACGCAATTAATTACATGAAAGAAATGATTACATTGTTCGTTGAACACGTCCCAGCAAAGCTTAATATATCTGACGCATTCAAACTTCTTGCTTCACAATAACAACCAATCTATTGTTAGAAATAGTTCTTTATACTAATATTATAATTATATATTTAATAAGCTCATATTTTTTTAGTGTATCCGTTTTCGTAAAAGTGTAAACGATTTTAGAACGTCATTGATATGGCTGCATAAAATAATACATGTTTTCCCGCGCAAACGGATTATTAAAAAAACAAGAGAGAGACGCGCATGAAAAAAAAAGTTATTTTAAAAAAATCGATTTGTTAACTTCAGGGCAATAATGGTTTATAAAAATAAAACCGACAATAAATAAATACTAATCATTCTACTGGCGTATTTATTACTATGTATATTAATATTATGAAAGTCTGTCTGTCTAACGCTCTTTCTTGATGATGATGTTTGAAACAAACTTGAACTCCAAGAAAGGTCATACATAGGCTACTTTTTTGCCTGACACATGACAACTAACACACTAAAACGCGAGCAAGCTGCGCGCTATTACTTAGATATAGTGTATTGTAGTATTGGCTATTTGACAAGGCGAAAAATAAATTGTGAATTATTGTAACCAGTGTATATTCTGAGTTTGAAAATGGTTATTTACTAACGAAAGTTGAAAACAACACCTAATTTACTCAAAAATCCATAAATATAAAATATAATAAAAATGCATTTTTTCAAACGTTTGTCACGTGACACAAAACGCTCCTGATTGGCCGAGCTTTTGATGAAGTCACTTTCTTGTAAACTTTTCTTTTCTACGATATGTACCACAGATGAAAATACAGGAAAGTGATGTCACCGATCCCGTTCAAGTAGCGTTTTTGCGCGCTATTTAAATATGGAATTTTTAATATGATATTTTTCGGCAAATATGTACTAGAAATAAAAAAACACAACTTTAACTGGGTTCCTTAACTTCTACTAAATGATATAAAATGGATTTTAAATACCAGTCAAATAGCCTATTATAGTATTTCAGATAAGAAGTAAGATAGATCAAAGTTAAACTTGAACCATTTAATGACGCATAATCCACAAATTAGTCTTTCTTTTTATAGTAAAGTTTTTTGTTTCTTTACTTAAATCCCGCAAAGATGAATGTCAAAAACATTAAAAGATTAACTTACGGCTAAGTAGGCTTTTGTTAGTTATTAAAAATAATCTCATAAGTAAATTACTTTTAGAAATATTTAAAAAACATACTTTATATTTGCATTTCTCAAATGACTGTTACATAAATAAGTATTAGGTATCTGATCGTCAAGGATTTATAAATTCAACGGGAAATAGTTGAGAATGGTATTATAAATTATAAAGTATCATTATCTGTTTGTTACATTATTTACTAAACTACATACGTCATAAATTTTAATCTATTTTGCCATCGTCATGTAAGGATATAAATTATTGTATTAATAATAAAAAAAATAATAAGTCGCTAAGTTGATTAAAAGAGTAATTGGTTTTTCTCAGTAGAAATATCATTCCATATCGGTATATTTACTTGGAAATGATGGTTTATATGTGCCGGAATTTTTTGAAACTATATATAATTTTTTTTATGTTTTGATATTTTATTTTTAGTGCGTCACAATCATGATTTGTTGTTTGCCGTGTGAGACGTAGTTCGAACACAAATTTTCCTTTTCATAGATCGATTGCTAAATCATAAGGAAATCTGAAATAATAATAATACTTGCATAACTTGTTACTAATTTAATTGGTGTTATAAAATTGAAGCAATTACATTTTACTGGCGAGGTTAGTCTGAACAAAGCTAATGGCTGGTTTAAATTTTTTTCAATCACGTTTTTCCCTATACGTCTAATGAACTAAATTATGGAATATCTTAAGCAATACATTCTTATGATAAAATAATTTTGCAAAATTTGCAAACGGTACAAGGGTTTCTATAACCAGATTTATGTTTATTCTGGCTGCTGATGAAACATGACATTGACAGCGATGACATTTGAAATACGCTACTTTTTTTTTAAATGATACCCTTGTACGTTTAATCGAAAAATAACAGATAATAAATAATAATATATTTAGATATAATAATCTTATTGTGTATTTCATAAATATTTACTAGTAGAATAGAATGCATGAATATATAATTGATAAGTTTAACATTTGTAAACGAATAATCAATATCAGTTTAATTAATATTTTTGACTATGTAGAGATTGTGATATGACGTTTGAATTTAAATAAATTTAGCGAGATTGTTTTCGAAAATTGATGCATTGAATATCCTTATAAAATAAAATATGAATAGTTTATAATTAAACTAACTTATCTTTGATAAGGCTTTGTCCCTGTTTGTTGTTCGGTAAAGTAATAATTTTACTAACTTTTTAACTATTCGGTTATTAAAATATACATGATACAGGGCAATATCAAAGACTTTAGATACCTACATTAAAATAATACAAAATTAAATTCGCTAGTCAAGTTATGAAACAACGGAATTCACAATAACACTTCAACCTGCTTGTTACAGATACGTAAATACATTAAGTTAAATAGATTTCAGAGGTATTTATCAATTTTTTATAATATTTTTTCGCCCAATTGTTCCATTTAAATTTTAAGGCATAAGATTACAAGTAAGATAACGCAATCGTAAAATGTACTTAGTCATTAGTGAGTCATTAGAGGTTTAATTTTAAAAAGTACTATTGGATTGTAATAAAAAATAAATTGTACAATCTTTGCTTTATTTTCCGGTAGCAAATTGTGTTTATATCTCATTATAAAAAAAACTCCAGTCACGTAACGTATCTTGGCATGTTGTACACAATACTGAAATACGAAAATCGTTTTGCTAACTATTAGTATAAATGCGAAAGTCTACGTTGACGGGTTGCCCAATAACATTAATTCTGTTGAATTCAATAAAACTTTTTGTGTATATCAGTTTTTTTTTATGGTATAGGTTAGCGGACGACCAATGGGCCACCTGATTGTAAGTGGTCCTAACCGCCCATAGACAATGGCGCTGTAAGAAATATTAACTATTCCTAACATCGTCACTGCGCCACCAAACTTGGGAAATAAGATATTATGTCCCTTGTGCCTGTAGTTACACTGGCTCACTCACCCTTCAAACCGGAACACAACAATACTGAGTACTGTTATTTGGCGGTACAATAACTGAATGATTGGGTGGTACTTACCCAGACGGGCTAGCACAAAGCCGTACCACCAAGTTTATAATGACTAAGTATATTTCCATTTCCGAAGTTTCTGAAACGATGATAAAAGCCAGATTAACAAATTAGATCTTAATCTATATTGTCATTGGTTCAAGCAAATGACGTAAGAGACAACCAATGGGCACTTAGTGTTTAGTCAGTTTAATCTGACTTTAATCATAATATCATAAAATGACAGTTAGTTTTCCATCAAATGTGTTTTGTTCGATATAACAAAGACTCGCCTGCTGTTCGCTTCCACGGTTTATTGATTACGATTACATAATACTTTATCGTACGAATGAAACATCTTCGTAATTGAGACATATATTGCAGATGGATATCGATTGATTTGTTCAATGAAATATAATTTTCTACATATATTCTGAATCACACATCAGAATATGTTATGTTGACTGAAAAATAATTCAAATCTTTCTAGAATAAATACTTTAATTTTTAAACGTGTGAATATTTAATGTGTGTTGAAATTTTTTAGCCGAGAATATAGCAGAGGGGTGGCTCGAATGCACCTTCGTTTATCACTCGCGATATCATGTTTCGTGTCTCACGTGTCAAACTGCGCACATCGTGCGAGTCACCTCGGCAGCTGGCGTGTGGTGTACCGCGCGTTTACCGGCGAAGCTTACCTCAACTGATTTTGCATTACTTAGTTACATAATACAATTGTGTCATACGGACGACGCTATAAAGTTTAATCCAACCTTTCAACGCAATAAAATACAATATAGAGATAAAATGCTCTCCAAGATACATAATATATCGTCATTCGATTTTATGTGAAGTGCATATAAAACATTTAAAATACTAGATTATTTTATTTTGTTTGCATAAGCAATGGAAGATATCGCTACGTAGCGATAAGGTCACCGAATCTATGTTGTATATTTATTTAATTTCTCCGTCTGATATACATTAAAGTATTAACAAAGTCAAGTTAAATAAAATAATATAGGAGCGCATACATTCAACATCCTATTATATATTTTTTTATGTATCCTATATTTGTATTTATCCCTCAGGTATAATAGATAATAAATGACGTCAGGTAAACGTCAGACCCCTTTCAAAGGCTACCAGTTCTTAGAAATTTCGAAGAGAACGATGAGTCTTCGAACAAAGGACTGACGCAGGAATAAAAAATAAAGGATAAGGTAACGCACTGTAGTCTGCGGTCGGGACAATGCGACCCGCACCCGATGCACGTGTTCCCGACGAAGTGTCGTATGACGTCAGAGGCTGCGCGAGACTTCTCTGTCTAAAAGATTAAAAATCAAAATATATTGTACTAGTTGTCGCTCGCGGCTTCGTTCTTTAGATGGATTGCTATGTGTTGAGAGAAAAGAAGCCTATGTCCTTTCCCTTTCTGTAAGTTTACAACAACAACAACAAACAACAACTGTAAATTCCCACAGCTGGGCTAAAGGCCTCTCCTCTTCTTTTGAGGAGAAGATTTGGAACATATTCCACCACGCTGTTCAAATGCGGGTTGTTGGAATACACATGTGATAGAATTTCTATGAAATTTGTCACATGCAGGTTTCCTCACGATGTTTTCCTTCAACGCTGAGCACGAGACGAATTAATTATAAAGACAAATTAAGCACATGAATCAAAAGTGCTCGCCTGGGTTTGAACCCGCAATCATCATAAATTCCACCGAAAGAACCGGCATCACAGTAGATACCCTTTTCCGACAATTAATTACATTTGTATGTAAATAAAATACAATAACATTATTATTTATTATGCATGAAAATCAACAAATGCTAATTTCGCTTTTTTATCATCTATACAATCTTTTATCGAGCAATACGCCTTATTTATCAATGATTTTTTTACCTGAGATTTAATACAGTTCTTTTTGTTATGATTTTATAACACGATTTTTTATATGGTATTAAATTAATTAATAATAATCTTTACATATACAGATTGGAATAACGTGTTGGAATATGTTCTAAATCTTCTCCTCCATGGGAGAGGCTTTCGCAGTGGGAAATTTAAAGTTTGTTGTAATTGTTGTTGTTGTATACATATATATTCGAAACGGAAAGACTATAGTAATCTGGACTGGCTGCATATAGTATTAAACATATAAACGTCTCACTGTTAAGCGAATGTATACTTTCTTCTAGTATGAGCGGTTCTTTCGATATTTTCTTTCATCAAGCACGAGATGAGTCACAAACGCAAATTAAGCACATTAAATCTTAGCATGGCTCACGCTTGATATCGCCATCTTCGTTCAAGATTCCCGTGTTGAAACCACTGGGCATGTCGCCTTCTGTGGGATCTTGGACTGGTTAAAGTCCTTAAGGACTTTGTTTATTTCGATTGTACTTTTAAATAAAACAGTTTCGAGATCTGCTTACTGAGAGTCGCGTGCTATCGCCGACCTCGCCCCACATCAGCATCTTACAGTGATCTTAATAAATACATTTATTGATAAAATGCGGAGCCGATTTGCGACTTAATTTAATTATTACATCAGCCTGAGTTTATTTCTTGAGCAATCCGGTTGCGTCCTTGAAGGTGTGTGAGCACGAGGCAGTGGACAGTTGGAACAACACCACATTCGACGGCTTGTTGACTAACGATTGTTTGCGACATTCTGATACTCACATGTCAATTATACAAGAATTCATTATGTGTTACCACTTCAATACATACTTAGATACGACATCTAAGAAACTCGCCCACATATTTTTACTTTCGTCAATAATATATAGCTTTAAATTAAACAATGGCAATAATAAGTTTTTCTTCTTCCCAAAATATATTTATTCTTTAATTTGATTTGGTATGAAGCATTGAATTTTGCTATGAACCAAGCATGAACTCCGAGGGAAAACAACTATTATATAAGACTTGTCCTCGTCCGCTGTCTAGCCTATTTTAGCTGGGCTAAGTTCGCTAAGCTGGTATAAAAAGTAGCCTTCAAACTTGCTTCATACCAAAATTCATCAAATTCGGTGCACTGGTTTGACCGTGAAAGAGCAACGGCCAGACAGTATATACTATATAGAACTGTAGATTAATTTTGGCATATGTATATGTTTTAAAATTAAACACTTGGACACCATTTGACTGATTACCATAAAAAATGACACACATATTTGCATAAAAATGAAAGGACATCAATCCGGTTGTACTTTTTTCAATATTTTGTTTGCCTCAGAACTCCCGAAAACTTTTGTTTAGGGCTGTATATTTTACGTCTTCGTTACGTCCAAAAAAAAGTTGAAATCATTGTTTTGTTTTGTTAAAATTTTATTAATTAGGAAAGTTTTTATGCAAATGTAATTTGTAATACTCTCGTGTATCGTATCGTCTGTAGAGATTTTCTACTACAATATAAATACAAGCTCATCAAGTTTCAATAATCATTTATGACAGCTGCAAAGGTCTGGTCATTGAATAAAAGATATTGCTGTTTTTTTTACTATTTACAAAAGCAATGACTTCAAATCACGCGGCGTGGCTGCAATTAACAATGAAGTTAATCAAGGAATTATTCCGACGTGTAAATTATAATAATTGATTTATATGTGACGTGACAGATAAAATATGTATTTATTATAATAGCAAAAATTATTATTATAAAACCAATTTTCATACAATTGCGCTGATTTAAAATAAGCAATTGATTTTTAAATATTAGGCTAGTACCCATGAACTTATTTTATAGTTTTTTAGCTAAATGTCAAATAATAAAAAAATAATAAGAAAGTCAATTCCAGATCAGGACCGGATTTAGGAAAAGGTATGCGGAGCTAGAAGCCCACTTAAAATAAATTTCTACTTTAATCTAATTATTTTAATTATTCAAAGAACCGACTAAAATAATCTTCAATTTCTCATAGGATTTCTAGACCTAAAAGTTCGGCCCTGCCAATGGCAGAAGTAAAAATAAATGAACCTTAGATTTACATATTCCGTGCGATTTGCTCATTGCTGTTACAATATTATAATATTATGCATTACAATAGTTCCCGGTCAATTATAATCGCTTTTAATACACTGTTATTTCATTGCAAACGTATACACTTTGGTTTCCTATAACAATTTTTCTGAAGATCAGAACGAAATTTTATGAAACCCACAGATTATTTATATATACGTATATATACGTAACAATTTAAGATCTATATGTTAAGCTATAGTAGCGTCATACTTATGATCTAAGATATAGTATCTCGACAATCAAACGCAGTTTCCCTGATATGGCGGTATTCCACAACATGTCAAATTTTAGAACACTTAATAAATAATGTAATGGAGCTCAACATTTAAGTGAATTCATAATTTGTAATTTTTTTTATGTAGGACGAGCATATAGGCCACCTGGTGGTAAGTGGTCACTATCACCCATAGACAATGAAGCTGTAAGAAATATTAACTATTGCTTACATCGTCAATGTGCCACCAACGTTTGGAACTAAGATGTTATGTCTCATGTGCCTTTAGTTATTTAAAATAATCTTAACAATTAGGCATCAGTGCATAGCGTTGCTGCCAGTCATAGACGTATCGTGTAGACGTGCCTTTATACAAAAGCACCCACAGACAAACAATATTATATTACGCGGCTATTCAGTCGAACGATAAATATTCAAGTTTTTTTCAAGGAATATTTTTCAGTGACAAAGATTTTACTGATAATGCCAGAATATAATTGATATCATTACATAGTATCAGTCAAATCAAAGTTGTTTACCGTCTGTTCCTATGTGTGCATAGATCTTTAAAATTTCGCAACTGATCTGGATGCGGTATTTGTAATAGGTAGAGTGAATCGAGAGGAATGTTTTTATATATAATGTATGGACAATATAGTATGATAATTCTGATAATTTTAGAAGTTTCTCATATAATGTCGTAAATAAACAAATTCTGTAGAATATTTAGTATCATTATTGCGCCCATGCGAAGCCGGGACGGGTCACTGTCATTAATTTCTAACTGACTGTAGCACGTGTATAAATTACATTAAATTTGCCACTAAAGATTTCACTACGACTAAAAATTCTACTTGCAACAAAAATTAATAAACATGGTAAAGATCCCGTATTTAATAAGCGTAATAAAGAATTCAAGACAATATAAGTTATAAGTGAATTTAAGATGGAATATTTATCTTTTACGATTCATCGTTAGTGTTGACTCTATTCACTACTTATCATCTTTAACATATCTAAATTTTTATTATGATTCCCAAACTGGACATCAACTGAATATATATATGTCGATTATATCTGTGACGTCAATCATCAATGTTTATCATGAATGTATAGCACTTTCCTACATTTTATCAAATTAAGAAGGTAAAATAGTATTAAATATTTGGGTAAATAAATATCATAGTTTTATTTCAATGACTTTTTTAAACAATAATTTAATTTTATCTTAAAGTAAATTAAATTGAATTGTATTACATTATATTTTTGAATTTGAAGTGGAGCGCGCTAACCGCATTCAATGAGGTTTTTATGCATATCAGAAACTACCAAGTTTATTTCATTTGTGATATGTTTTCGTAATATTTGGTCTTGTATATAGGGATTTATTTTATTTTTCCAGGATGCCAGAGCATGGAAACTTGTCAATGTACGACTCCTGAGACAGATCTCAGTGTGTCATGATCTGAGTGTGTCATCTACTAGCAAGTACAGCACAGTACAGTAACATCCTGTATTTTCGAACTGCTAGGCTAAGGCCTTCTCTCCCTTTGAGGAGATGGTTTGGAGTTTATTCAACCACGCTGCTCCAATGAGAGTTTGTGGGTACACATGTAGCTGAATTTCGTTGAAATTAGTCACATGCAGGTTTCCTCAACGTGTTTTTCTTTCCCGCCGAGAACGAGATGATTTATAAGCCCACAAATTAAGCACATGAAAACACATCGGTGCTCTCTTGGGTTGGAACGCGCAATCATCGGTTAAGATGCACGCGTTCTAACCAATGGAACATCACAGCTCTCAGATACTAGCAAGCTCATCTAAAGAAGCCACCAAGTTACTCATTTTTCGATCATCGTATGATACAAAAAATATGATGTGTATTGTTTAAAAAAAAATTGTACATGCACGATTTCTAGATAAGATACTCGATTAAATTGACATGAATAACAAAGCAATTGCTACTATTGGGAATTCTAGATTGATTGATTAAGTATCAATCAACTTTACGGAGACCGATAAGAGGTAAGTGCGAATATTAAAAGTTCAGAGTCGTTCGTACCGATGTGACTGTGGTTGTTTGTTTTATTATATCGTTACAAAATCGCTTATCAAGTAAAGACGCGATAAGAACATATCGACTGTACTGAACTAGGAAGAAGATTAACGGAAGGTGACGTATTGGATCTGGACTAACTTTCAGTCTTATTATTTATAAATATCATTTACAGCTTTAAATGTGAGTACCAGTAAAATTAACATCCTGTAAATTTCCCACTGCTGGGCTTAGGCCCTTCTCCCTTACAGGAGAAGGTTTGAAGCATCTTCCATCACGCCGCTCCAATGCGTGATGTTGGATACATTACACATATGCAGGTTTCCTTATTTTTTTTTTCACCGCTGAGCACGAGATAAGTTTAAGCACATGAAAATTCAGTGGTTCTTGTTTTATACCGGTTAAAGAACACATATTTCAAATGATATTTTTTCTCGTGAGTTGTTTATGTGTTAATGTTCAAGAGTGTTAAGAGAATTTGTGGCACAAAATGGTCGACATTTTCGACCATAACAGGTATAAGTAATTTTACGAATGTTCTGTTTTGCGAAAATTCTTGTAACTACAATTTTATATTTCTACATTTATATATTTCAATGTATATCACAATGACATTTTATGAAACGCAATAATTTTTATATGAAATGCAACAAGCGGCCTACTACTGGTGCTCGCTGACCTTGAAAGAGTCGCATCGATGTGGCTCCCGGGGCTACGCCACGCGCAGTCCATTTGACGTAACGCTTGTAAAGCCTCGACTTGACAAATTCGCAATATATTTCTTGTTAAACAATAACACTTACAAAAATATTCGTGCCTTATTCCAAATTAAATTTTTGTCCCATTCGCTCTTGATACCTACTTTGAAGTAGTGCAAATATCTATATTGTATCCACTGATGACAGGAAGGCAGGTTTTGAACCCCGAGAATTGCGACACAAAGTGGAATACTATTCTTGCCACCATTCAACGCTAACATGACTTATACAGTAAATATTTTGAATTCATATTTGTATATATTTAAGAACATAATGTTAATAATTGAGACAACATCACATACATTACTCTGATCCCAATGTGAGTAGCTAAAGCACTTGTGTTTTGGAAAATCAGAAGTAACGAAGGTACCCCAAACACCCAGACCCAAGACAACATAGAAAACTAATGATAATCTATATCGACTCGGCCGGGAATCGAACCCGGGACTTCGGAGTGGCGTACCCTTGAAAACCGGTGTACACACCCCTCGACCACGGAGATAGTAAAATTCTTTATGTTTTGCACTAAATATAATTTACTATAAAAAACATAAGTTTGAAAGACTGACTAAACTTTATTTTAACCTTATTAAAATGATTTATATTTTTATTTTTATTCAAGGTTTCCTATTATTATCCTTTGAACTGTCAGCTGGCAGGCGCTCGTTGTGGACCGGTTCCACGCGAATAAAAACACTCAATTTTTTACAACATTTATTACGATGTGATCTGTGGAAACAATTGTGATTACTTTATAGAACGACTATAATTTTTTTTTTCATTTTGTTTTCAAAAGTAAAAGTTGACAGCATTATTTTGACCACTCTAGGGAATCTCCGGGAATCCCATACTTGTCATTAATAGAAATATCTTGATTGTTATCGTAACGTTTTTCCCGATGAATACCCTAATGGGTAATCATATTGACAACACTTAAGTCATTGAAATTAAACCGCGAATGTAAATCATATTTAATAGACACTCATCATCATTACATTGTATAAAACAAAGTCGCTTACCACTGTCTGTCCCTGTGTATGCTTAGATTTTTAAAATTGATGCGGTTTTTTTTTAATAGATAGGGTGATTCGAGAGGAAAGTTTTTGTACATAATACATGAGCAATATAGTAAAGAAAAATTGATAATTTAAGAAGTTACTAATGTGATGTAAATTAAATAATACTGCGGAATATTTAGTATGAGTATTGCACCAGCGCGAAGCCGGGTCGGGTCGCTAGTGTACTAATAAAAATAATGAATCAGGGGGAAAAATATGAGATGTTCTGTTTGGTAAATCCAAGTAACAGGTGGTAGTTTGATATGTTATCATCAACGTCGTGTGCAAGACCAAGAGGAGCCACGTACAAGGGTCATTATTACTCAAGCACTATAATTTACTTAAAACGTGCTAATCCATGGCACGCTCATGTAAACACAGCGATAATATAATTACTGTCAAGTCGCAATTAACGCCATTACAGCACGTGAGCGATCCCTCGTGCTAATGATATCCGCAATTATTTTTGCATATTTATAACGTTAAGTATATTTGACCAGCGCTAACCATAACAAACATTGAACGGATGACGTTTTTTATTCATAAACTAAAAAACCGTTATTCGTTTGTTTTTTTTTTGTTATTAGAGATATTCTGTAAGAACAAATTCTAAATTCAAACGCAATTTGAAATGTCAAAACAATTATTATATTCAAGGATACGCGTATCAAAAAACCGTTACATTGTTAGATGGTTGAAAACATGTCCCGAATGAGATATGAAATGAGTTATGACAGAATAACACTTCTGATCGAGAAAATGAGGGTTAGAGTATCGCGTTTGAACTTTGGCCGATTAAAATTGTAGACTTTCCATCAAAATGCCTAAGACTGTTGGCAGGGTCACTCTTTCATGTCTCGGAAGATACACAAATCCTCAACTTTTTCCGGTCGTATCGTACTATAAACAGGGTCGGAGTTGAGAATGTACTTGTTAACCTTCAATTAATTTCAAAAGATATTATTATTAAAGGTGGTTTTAATAATAATATAAATCCTATATTCGTCTGTGTGTACAGAAAATTCCACTATGTATTATGTACACACACTCTTGCACTTTAAGCGCTCCAGCGTAGTCTATTTCAATCAAAGAAGGAATAAAGATATACAATCATTAGATTTACGTATTTCGTACAATTCGATCATAGCTCAACTATATTGTACACGACAAACCGCTCTTGATATATATTTATTCATAGTACAACACTATTCCAATTAACTACTAATATCCTAGTTATTTTTCTTTCAAAGTTCCAATAGCATTTTCTTCAATGTTCAAAACGTCATTTTTCGAAAATCCATAATGAATAAGTATTAGAGGTTATTCAAGTTTTCGACCAATAATGTTATTTGGCTTTAATCCTTTTGTGGTTTTAATAGAATATATCGGTAAGCGCAGTTAAGAAAGGCAGCCTATCGTGTTTCAAGTTTCATGCTGGTAAAAATTAAGCATATCTAATTGAGAGTCGTTCTAATTGAAAAACACTAATTTTATTGACAGCATTGATGACTAGAAACGAGTCTAAGAACATGATATATTTTTTCAAAGATGCTATGTAAATTACAAATACATAAATATACGTAATACCTTTAGCGATGACGATGGTTACCACATCTTGACATCACGTTTTTTGCGTGATCGATGCTAGCATCATACGTATCTGGCTACTTATACACTTTCAATGCAATTTTCGCACAACGATTCGAGAAAAACGGACTCATTAATTTAAACTCTTTCACTTTACTACACCATAATACAGTATTTCAAGCAATCTTTTGTGAATTATATCGTTTATAGATGCCATATTATATGTTAGCGTAGGCCTAGATTTTGTCTCAGTGATTATAGGAAGACAGCTGCATATAGAAAATTGGTTATGGTCCTATTTTGAAGAGCTCTAGCCATATATATGCATATATATAAAGAAATTTATGATATAATATTTTAAAAAGTTTTCTGGATAAGGAAAATAAATTAAAAACGTAAATTGTTATCGACAATAATAATCAATAAACGCAAAGTATCGCGAGAGACCCACTAGTCTATATATAATTTTCTATGAACGTTCATTGGAACTGTACTAAGCTTAGTATATTATATTGTTGTCATGGAAACCGAAATTGCTGCATAATTTGTTAACGTTATCACATTTGCATATTAATCATTCATATCAAAATAAAGTTTCAGTATTTATCAGTAAAATAACTGGATTTATCTAACGATGCCAAACGCGGCTACAAATATCGTATCATGTACTTAAGTAATAACTGTATGTCTCGGAACACGATAATATAAATATTGGACAACATCACATACATTATTCTGATCCCAATGTAAGTAGCTGAAGCACTTGTGCTATGGAAAATTAGAAGTAACGACGATACCACAAACACTCAGAACTAAGACAACATAGAAAACTAATGAACTTATTCTACATTGACTCGTACGAGAAGCGAATCCGGTGCCTCGGAATAGCGTACCCATGAAAACCAGTGTACACACTACTCGATCACGGAGGTCGTCGTATTAAATCACAAAAACAAATTCTTGATATTTACAAAACAATCAATAGAAAACAAACTGTCTAATTGAAGTTTCAGACTCATGTTCAACGATTACTTGACATTGCGAACAAAAGACAATAAGCGTTGACAATGGAACATACGACCATCGTAATCACATAACACGATTCCTTACATAGTTTCGATGATCGATCGGCTTAACGGAGATAAATTGTATTACGCTAACAGCACACTCTCACTAATTACACGTAGAATAAGTCAATTACGTCTCTCATAGTGATTTAGATCACAGCGTCCATTCTGAAGCGAGTATAGAACATTGAATCTCTCGACAAAGAAACCCAATTATTGTCTCGATTCATTTTTGAACCTAAACTAACGTGTTCCTCAGAGTAAGATAATATCAAAACCCGATATTTTTGTATTTGCATATGACACGGAAATAGATTTTAAATTTATTTTTATTGTTTCAAAGTGCGTATAATTTTCAATTCGAAATATTTCCGAAGAAAAATAATCGTCACACATCGTAAGAGGAAGGTGTCAGAGGGATTATTATCTCACGCATTGTTTTGACTCAAGTCTACGAAAGACAGATGTCGCGATATCGATATCTTATCGAGACATGTGTCGGCTGTATTTTCAAGTGCAGTGATGAAATTCTCTCCGTACTACCATTTCAAAATTATTTACATGAAATTATTGGCAGATTTCAATTAATTAAGACCTTTAACTCGAAAAAAAACATAAAACCATATTATTTTTATTTCGTCTGTATACGATAAAAACTGGTTGATTCTAAGAAAAGTTATAACAAGTTAAACTTAGCGGACATTTTTATTTTCCCTAATACTGTTTAAGATATTAATTTAAGACAAATAGTCAGGTAAAACCGCAGGGACCTAAAGATCATTTATATTTCAATATTTATTATCATATTTTTTTAATTAAATCTGAATCAGTAAAAACCGCATTATTAGTATTTTTTCTATAAATCAACCTATGCAACAATATCGTACGGGAAATCCCATTTCGGAATTTTCCACAGGAAAAAGAAATGATTCATGAATAAAAATTGAAAGGTAAAATGTTGGAATTTAAATTTCTGTACATGAATAAAATACATGTCAAAATATTTTTTCATAGATTAGTTCCATTATATTTAAAACAACGTTCATTGAAGCACATTTATTTACATGTAAGTTTATTAACCCACATGTAACTTGTCATTATTTGAAAGTCAGTAGGTATGGTATAACGGTTCATTGTAATGACTGTATAATCGTCATAGTGGTTATGATGCTGTGATGTTTATTATTACGTTTCAGTATCAAAACAAATGATGATTTTAATGCTAGACTTAAAGCTAAAATTGTTTATACTTCAATCAGTTTTTGAGAACTACATTTTTATTTAAAAAAAAAACAAGTCATAAAACAAAAGCAAGTAAATATAACGAATCCATTTCCATTGGGGAAATTAAGTAATCAAGTAATGGAAGTTTAATCCGTCGGGTTATTGCCGAATATAGCCGAAGAATTAATCCGCCGAATTGATAGATTTTACATTTTGAAGACTCGAGCGCTTTAAGCGCATACAACTGGATATACATGTGGGTTTTTGCAAGCACTTTTGTGGAGTTTATTGTATAAAATTAATATGAGGATTAATTATGAAAAAAATTAAGCATTAACCTCAGTAGTTACTCTTTTCCAACATTTGAAATACGAAGTGAACTTAGTTTAATACAGTAAAATTTATATAACAGATCCTGCCTGAAAGTCAATAAGTATTACCTCCATATTTATAAAGGTTTTTTAATCAAACGATTTGCATTTATGAACCAACATAGTTGACGAGTAAATTGTCATTTTCACGCAATAGAATTGTAAAATAATCGTAGCCATTTAGCCTTAATTGCGATTCAGTCAAAATTAGATCAGAATATAATCAGTCAATTATCGTAACTGTTATAAATCATTAAAATTTCCTCTCAGTTGCGACTTAGCTAAGGTTATGTTTAGTGAGACATAGAATCGGGAATGTATTGTTGCCCTTATTAGTAGAGTTATCTCCCTAATAGAATGAAAGCCAGTGATGGGCAGACTTATGGTATTATAGCAAGCTCCATATTACTGCAAGGTAGACTGCTTCACCTGCTGTTGGGTAAATGGAGGTGAACTATTACTATCGATGGTTCCCTTTAGCGTGGAGTCAAAAGGCATAAAAATTGGACTATAAAGCTTGCTCGAATTCAAAACCATTCGATTTGACCATCAGTCAAAATCCCCGCGTTCTATGATCAAACTGTCTATATAGAGATGATCAATTTAAAAATATTTTATATTTTAAGTTAATGACATAAACCATCATTAATTAATTATATTATTTTAATTATTATGATTAAGTCAAAGTCATTGCATGTCGCGTAATAACGCTAGCCATTTTGCTAAATTGTTCACGAAAAGCTAAGCACGAATGGCGGGGTTTTTCTACATGACATTCTACCTAAGAATGTATGATTTAACAAATAAAATATAAATAAGTATATTACATGACGATGAAACTACTCTATAGTCTAAGTGTTATAAATTAATATTTTTTATTAAACAATTTTAAATATAATAAAAAAAACAAATCTCGTTATTTCTGTGACGTCATATTAGTAAACAACACGAGCAAAACGAGTTCGTGTATTAAAAAAAAATACAATATAAATCAACAAAAAATATTTTTTCTCTAAAACAGCGTCATAAAAACCTGTAATATTGGTATTGCTTTTTTTTGTGACCAATCAAACGTCAAGGGGTAATACGAAATTGATAATAAAAAACATTATTCGTTATAGAAGCGTTACAGTTACTTGTTCTTTAACAAAAATTAATATCTTAAGACGAATATTCAACGAATGATTCTCAGGCAGATTAAAGAGTTTTTTACAACTTTTATTCGCAATTAAAACATATAAATACTTATGTATGTTTTTTGTTCAGAGAATTTGATTGATGATGGACGGAGAATGGATTTGGAATAAGATTATTTTACTTTTGACAATAATAAAAATATCACAAAAAAATGTTTATTTTGGTACATATCAGAGCTTAGCTCCAAAACGTCAGTCTTATTGATGATATCGACTATCCGTTTTTGTATTCATAATCCGGCCTCTTACAGATTCTGATACTTTGTGACGTCACTTCCTTTCATTGTAGTAAAAAAAAACACGCAGTTTCTTATCTGCAAACGTTTTATTTGCAGTCTTAAATATTGATATGATCGATCCTATTATTTTTATGCAATATACCTACGTAGCACTAAATATAGATTGATATTTTTGAACCTAACAACAATACAACAACAATAACAGCTTGTAAATTCCCACCGCTGGTCTAAAGGCCTCCTCTCCCTTTGAGGAGAAGGTTTGGAACATATTCCACCACGCTGTTCCAATGCGGGTTGGTGGAATACACATGTGGCAGAATTTCTATGAAATATGTCACATGCAGGTTTCCTCACGATGTTTTCCTTCACCGCTGAGCACGAGATGAATTATAAAGACAAATTAAGCACATGAATCAGCGGTGCTTGCCTGGGTTTGAACCCGCAATCATCGGTTAAGATGCACGCGTTCTAACCACTGGGCCATCTCAGCTCTTTTTCAACCTAATATTTTTTAATTATTTTTAAATTCGAAATGACTCGGTACTTTGAGCACCTGAGCATTGACCAAAGACTGCAATTTCTGGGCAAGCTCCTCTGACTTTTCATGTGCTTAATCGGAGTTTAATAATTCATTTTGTTATGTGAAGGAGATCTTTGTGAGGGAACCTGTATGTTATTGATGTAATTCTATCGCTGTACCTTAACCAACCTACGTAAAGCCAGCGTAGTGAACAACTCCAAACCTTATCCTCAAGAGAAGATTGTTTCGCAGAGACATATTTACGTGATGATGATGTCAATAATGAAAATTATTTTCACAATTTAATAACATGTTGAAACGTCTATTCGACGCACGACAGAATTATACATCGATAGACTTGGTGAAGGTTTCTTTATCAGAAACCTTCACTGAAAAACAACACATGTACAGTACAGTTCTAACGCATGATCGAGGCATGAACACACATAAAAAAAACTAAAATTAGCATTTATTTACATATAAAATATTAATATAGAGACGCCCCAATTAATATAAACTTCAAACGATTGGCAACAAATTAAAAAGCATAACTGTCGACCGCAGACAAGGTAATGAATAGTTTTCCAATGCAATGTAAACATGGAGCATATTGCGAAAATACCACATCAAGGCTACATAAATTGTATCGTTGTATATGTTCATAAACCTCACAGTTTTCCTTAATCATTCGTAGTAATCTGTAAGAACTCGAAACTCATAACAGAACACGGTCGTGAAATGTCAGAAAGTGGTATGTGACATTGACTATGATAATAATATTCATAGTGTACCTACACGCAAAAGAATAGCGTATCGTCGGTTTCCTACATCACACGAGTGTGATTCGAAGTGAGTTCCCTGCGGTTACACTAACGGAATTCGACAAATGTTTTATATATTAGGTTGGGGAAAAAGTCTTTTCGCATATAGTATGTATGAACTTGTAATAAAATCTCTTTGGCTATACCATTTGTATCTGGCTGGTTTTGGTATCATTAAAAAGTTTTAATTTTAAAGAAGGCACTTCCAAATTCAAGTTAGGAATTTGTGTGATTTTCATTTGTTTTTGTTGTTGTTAAAATGAGTGAATCTAAAGAAGAAATTCGATACATTTTAAAATTTTACTATAAAAAAGGTAAAAATGCAACTCAAGCCGCGAAAAAAAATTGTGATGTTTATGGACCTAATGCAGTATCTGTGAGAGTAGCGCAAGTTTGGTTTAAGCGTTTTCAAGCCGGAAATTTTGATATCAAAGATGCATCTCGCTCTGGTCGCCCTGTTACGGACAAAATTGATGCCATTTTTGAAAAAGTGGAGCAAGATCGGCATATTAGTAGTTACGATGTAGCTGAAGAACTGGCAATTGACCACAAAACGGTTTTGACTCATTTGAATAAAGCTGGGTACACAAAAAAGCTCGATATATGGGTGCCTCATGAACTCACTGAAAGAAACCTAATGAACCGTGTACTCATTTGTGATTCTTTATTACGACGTAATGAAACCGAACCATTTTTGAAGAAGCTGATAACTGGTGATGAAAAGTGGATCACATACGACAAGAACGTGCGAAAAAGATCGTGGTCAAAGGCCGGTCAAGCTTCACAGACTGTGGCGAAACCCGGATTAACTCGCAACAAGGTAATGCTGTGTGTATGGTGGGATTGGAAGGGCATCATTCATTATGAGCTGTTACCGTCCGGCAGGACCATCGATTCAGAACTGTATTGCGAACAATTGATGAGATTGAAGCAAGAAATTGAGAGAAAGCGGCCAGAATTGATCAACAGAACGGGTGTGGTTTTTCACCATGACAACGCTAGACCTCACACATCTTTAGCCACTCAACAAAAAATACGAGAGTTTGGCTGGGAGGTATTAATGCATCCGCCGTATAGTCCTGACCTTGCACCTTCAGATTTTCATCTGTTTCGGTATCTGCAGAATTCCTTAGGCAGTGTCAGGTTAACATCACGAGAGGACTGCCAAAACCACTTGTCGCAGTTTTTCGATCAGAAGCCCCAAAATTTTTACAGCAATGGGATCATGTCACTACCAACAAGATGGCAAAAAGTTATGGAACAAAATGGCACCTACATACTTTAGTCAAATGTAAATAAACTATAAAAAAAACTTTTTGAATTTTCATATAAAATACGAAGAAACTTTTTCCCCAACCTATTATACTATATAATAGCTGTCTGGGTGATGTCGGTAATTTGGCTTACATTAATACGCTTTCGTGACATACTTAATTATCGAGGAACATATGCAAAGGTTGGAGGCTAATATGGAAAGATATGCTAGACGACATATGCTTTTAGATATCATTCTGGTGTACTATGAAATGATGATAATGTCGTCCTGACTGATATTGGCAACGGATTAATATAAAGGATGTGGGATGTATAATATAAAGTGCACAAATGTATGCACTCTCGTAAATCGACGCGAGAGTAAATAGTTCCTCGCGATTACCAGTTTTAATGCTTTCCGAAACACGGTAATGTACAGTTAGGGTAAGAAAAGTCACCTTAAGATCTATTTTCGTGTGCCCAGTATGAGCGATAATCTGCTTTACTCTGCTTCGACAATGACATATTGCGTCGCAATGATTTGATGTTTAGATTCAAAAGGTACTAAGAGTTTAAGACTTGATAAAGGAATGAATTTGAAAACTGAGGAAGGTTTTCTTACTCTGACTGTACACTTCTAATTTCCAGACACGAAGCTGTTACTAAAGAATTATATAGAAGACCCCAATAACTTTTCTTCAGGGGTTGGACCCAGATCCCGAGATAGACCGACAAGACATTCAACTGAAATATATTATTTATACTAATCAAATCTAATCAAAATAAACTTTATTCAAGTAGGCTTTTATAAGCACTTTTGAATCGTCATTTTACAATTAAGTGAAGCTACCACCGGTTAGGAAAGTAGATTCTACCGAGAAGAACCGGCAAGAAACTCAGTAGTTACTCTTTTTTAACATTTAAAAAATACAACGTCATGTTAATTAAATACAATTATTTAAATTAATGTATCCTGCTTGGAAGTCAACAGGTATTAAGACAACAAGATTTAGACATAGACAATTTTATTACTTTTCATTAACTGTCACATTCCTAACAAGGAACAGCGTTGATGACCGACACCAATTTTTTATCGAGAATACCTGACGCGAATATTCGTCCGACAATGTGGTCGCTGTATTACAAAATAGCACCGCTGTTATGAACTGATATTACTATGACACGTTTCTAGGTAGGTTACGTATCTTGCGAATTATTTTTTTATCAAATTTCAAAACACGTGAACATCATATATCCAACACGTGTGTTTTTACATTAAATTGCATTTGTTATTTCGAAAACATTCTTTACTTTTAAAATTAGAATAAATACATTTTTACTATTAAAATGTTGTATATATTGAATATATTTTTCGTAGTCAATGCCTGTACTGATTTAATAAAATATTCAAATAATGTAATATAATATTTAACCATTAAAAATAAGCGGTAATACCTATTTGATAAATATTTTATAACGCTAATCTCATCCATTCTAATAGATATATCTGGTAATTTATAAAGCCAAGTAAAAAAATTTACGGGTACACATATTATTAATAATATTAAGCATATAAAGTATTTAAACTATTAGCTATATTAGTTCATTATAATATGCATTACCCTAGTGATGCATATTATAATAAATAATAATGATATGACGAGACTTTGACGTCATATGGCTTTACGGATCGCATTTCGATTATTTGTCTCGACGTGTTTTATAATGTATTTTTTTGTTTGCTATCTATCATCTGTTATTTGCGTAGTCGATTGATAGATTTAATATATTTTTCCTCGAAATCCACCTGCAATTTGTCCTGTCAACATTATTTTAAATAATGGTAACAGTTCCTCAATATTTACCTCTTAGTTTGTGTTTAAAACTTGCGTTAGGGGTTAGCGAAAGCTAGGTTGTCCAAGAGTAATAATCGATCCAGATACTTTTTACACCAAGAGCCAAACCATTGCGTTATTGACTCTCGATATATTGTTATACATAATGAAATACATCGTTAATATAGCTTTGTAATACTTTACCTGTATGTTATTATAACTCACATATTGACTGTCAGTGTTTTACATTTCTGAATCACATCAATCAATTACATTCTGATCTTTTAGAGATAAATAAAAAAAAAACAGGACAAATTATACGAATTGTTTATTATTACGTCTATTTGTAGCAGAGTTAATAACGGTGTACTTTTAGGCAAGTATATATTTTCAGTGTATAAAGTATTCAATATATTCATGAATAAATAAAATATCGGGATGCTTCGATGTATGGAATACTTGGACCTCAACTCCACCGAAGATAAGGGGTCAAAGCACTTTTAAGTTCCATGTGCATAATTTATTATAAACAGCGCGTGCTCAAGGAAAAATATTAAAAATAGTTTACCTCATGATAAAATTCTGAAGTTAAATACTTGAATTAATCCACACTCGATAAATGTTATAAAACAAACTCCAAGCCCTCTGTAGCTCTTCTACACAGCCGGTTACTTAACTCTATTTAATTCATCCGTGTGTAGGTCATTAAACTCTTTCTAAACGCTTGTACAAATTTTTGGCCTTAACCTGAATGAAGTTGACGCTAAGACCTCTCCTATAACTGCAATCTACAATTAGATTACAAGGAATTGGCACGCCATTACGTTTAGACAAATCTACCGAATTTTGCACGGCTTGGTAAAGATTGACACAAGCCTTTCAATTCATAAATGACGCGGCGATCAAAGATGCTGGTGATTCCCGAAACCAGACGATTCAGGTAAGGTATAATCAGTTAGGCAGAACACTAATATTGTTGCAACAGCATACTATGAAAAAAAAGATCTCCTGGGGCACACGAACACTCAAAAATAACCAAACACATTATAACACGGTTCTCAACTTTTCACGAAGTGATACATAATGATGGTATAAGTGTATAATTAAATAAGTTTTTATGTTAATTGATTGAAGTAAATATGTTAATGTTGACCTATACTGAACCCGTACGAGAATGGGACTGACAGCCAGTATCCCCGTTGAAGACTAAGACAATAATCTAGAAACAAATCCCTGTATGGCAACGAAGATCTCGTTACCAAAAATTTTATAATTATAATATTAAATTTTTGTATGTTAAATACTATTATTATATTACAATTTTTGGTTAAAAATAAACAGCGATTTATTACATAATAAAGTTTTTTTTTCTAATTCTGTAAAGTAACATAACAATCGTAAGTTGTAATTTCATCACCCAACCATTTTTTGTGCCCGAAACGTTTCATAATGATCTCATTATTACCTACACTTACTGGAACGCAATAAATGATTCAGTACTTAGATATTTATTTTTTACGAACCGTTATGGTCCGTGGCTAGTAAATATCAATCATACGTAAAGGTTGCGGGTTCTAATCTTGGACAGCACTCTGCAAAGTCTTATACAGATTATTTTTGTTTACATTAATATAGTGCTTGTTTAATTGTATTATTGTAAATGTAAAATAAGAAAATCATTTTAAAAATATGTGTATCCAGCGTTGAAGTAGCGTGGTGGAATCATTTCCATCTCCTTTGCCCAACTTTGGGACATTTATTGGCTGACACACTAACTTTTGGAGCAGAGATGGCCCAATGGTTAGAACGCGTGTATCTAAACCGATGATTGCGGGTTTAAACCCAGGCAAGCACCACTATATATGTGCTTAATTTGTGTTAATAATTCATCTCGTGCTTGGCGGTGAAGGAAAACATCGTGAGGAAACCTGCATGTGTCTAATTTCATCGAAATTCTGCCACATGTGCATTCCACCAACCCGTATTGGAACAGCGTGGTGGAATATGTTCCAAAAAAACCCTTTCCTTAATGGAAGAGGAGACCTTATCTCAGCAGTGGTTTACAGGCTGGTATTTTACTACACTAACTTTTATTAAATATACAAAATAAAAAAAAAATCCAGTTTTAAAAACGAAGTGTATTATGCAAACGACCATCACACGATAATATTAATTTGCATTCGTACTAAAAGTACATTTTCCTGTTTAGTTCAACATTAACGAGAAATCATTTATACTACAGAAAAACAGTTTATATTTAATTAAAAGTAGAGAAACCATTCGTAGACATCGATTACATCTAAAACAAGTTGATATTAATCCGTCAGACTTTTTTATTAGATCAAACTGACAAATCAGTAATTATAAGATTATGCTAATAAATCATAATCCGTTCGAGCTATTCTGTAATCTAGAACACATTCGAAATACAGAATACGTTCGTGAAATGTTGGAAAGAAATATTTCAGTACTTTTTTCCTTGCTGGAAAAACAAATTACGTGTTTCCATCGCGCGTGGGGTGGTACCACATGAACTCGTCGCCACCCACTAAAAACCAGCGGTATCCTCTTCGGCTTTTGCGGAAGGGGGTATCTCGTGTCCTACATGGACTTGTATCTAGTACATTGGAATACCCACAGAGATAAGGTATCGCTTGCTACCGTGACTTACTGAGCCGATATGGCCCAGTGGTTAGAACGCGTGCATCTTAACCGATTATAACGGGTTCAAACCTAGGCAATAACACCAATGATTTTTCATGTGCTTAATTTGTGTTTATAATTCATCTCGCGCTCAGCGTTGAAGGAAATCATCGTGAGAAAACCTGTATAGGTTAATCAACGAAATTCTACCACACGTGTATTCCGCCAACCAAATGGTGGAATATGTTTCAAACCTTATCCTCAGAAGGTAGAGGAGGCTTTAGCCCAGCAATGGAAAATTTAAAGGCTGTTGTTGTTGTAATATACTCACGAATACTCTACAGACTACCCTGATTCTAATATAAATATGATGAATACAGTTTTATTTTATTTATGTCGTTTTTATACCACTTGACTCATACTCAACCGATTATCAGGAAATTTTGCATAAACGTGGGTAGGGTTAGTAATTATAATATTTATCAAATACACATTTTAAAAATACCGTATCAGCGTGACGCGGCTTTCGACATTCCACGAGTAAGGATAATTATTTCTTACAGAATATCAATGCATTTCGCTTTACGGGAAATACCCTCTTTAAAGGGTTTTTTATATTTACATAAAAATATTCAAATTAAGACCTTAATAATCTATACATATAATAAAATTGACGTGTCCGTTTATAATATTAAAATTGCACCTTTTTACTCAATGCACATGGAATTACCCCTTTTAAACACGCTTTTGATTTACGTAAAAATATTTAAATGAAGGCTTTCTTCTAGAGACAACACAGAGTGTAAAAACAATCATACGTCAAATGAAAATTACTTGGCATCGAATCTCAATCAAGATGTAAAACACCATCTACGTAGAATAAGAATTTCTTCTAATTGAATTTGGAAGATTTGATGTAACGCACATTGCAAAAGTAGAAGCTTGTATATTTCTCTAGTACCGATTTTATGAGTAGATTTATATCGGGAGAAAACAACATAAATCCGCATCCCAAATCAAGGGAACTAATAAATACTATATATAAAATGTTTCCACCAACACGCATTGGAACAGCGTGGTAGAATATGTTCCAAACCTTCTCTTAAAACAGGGAGAGGAGGCCTTATCCCCGCAGTGGGAAATTTACAGGCTGTTGTTATTGTATTATAGATGAGGAAGATAAATTATATTCATATGTGAAGTTATTCAGTATAAAAGTTGACCATCCTGAAGATGACTCAACTATTGTTTATAAGAAAACAGAAAACAGGTTAGTGAGTACACATTTCTCAACCACCGAGTACAATAGTAGAAGTTATACAAACAGTGTTTGTTTGGATTTGAAGTCAGGTTCTTCACTTAATCCTTGCATTGAATAGAGCATCTCTGCTTTCTCTCATTCAATTACTACTGAACTTATGCCATAAACTCCAAATGCTCGTAACTGTATAGTATCGTTTTTCTTACATTACTTTAAAACATTTTATACTAGCTTCGTGCGTCATAATTTATTTAAACAAAATAATTTAAATGTAAAATATTGACATATTAGATATTATAATATAAAAACCATATGTTTTATATTTACACATTCAAAACACACATGTATATACAACATACCACATAAATATGTCTACGGAAGTATTTTAAACATCGATATTATACTTAGCATAAAATTAATGTGTCCCAAATGTTCAAGTTCACGGCTGATATAGTATAACTGGCTGGGTTTATTTGCCTTCCGGTCCTTATCTATCGCAGTCGACACATTTAATAAATAAACTAATGATAAATCGAATACAACTTCCTTTTTATAAATATGTTACATAGCATTGGCTATTTCGGAAGTGATATTGAGACTTTCGCAAAGGTCAACGCAACCCGCATTGCAATGCAACCGATACAACTTATAAACAGACTAACCGCCCCGACTTCGCACGGGTGCAATGCTGATACTAAATACACTTCCAAACATTTCCCGTTTATTTACTATATTGTCCATGTATTATATACGAAAACAGTTATCTCGTATCACTCTATTTAAAAAAAAACCGCATCAAAATCCGTTGCGTAATTTTAAAGATCTAAGCATACATAGGAACAGACAGCGATAAGCGACTTTGTTTTATAATATGTAATGATAATGATATGAACAATAACGCTCGCGATTCGTTTGACAAACTCATCATATTATTTAATAGTTGTTTGAAATATTACTATTGTACATTTCATAGATAAAAGTTTGATTATTAATAAGTAATAATTGTCTATGGGAACATTTTAATGTATTTGTTTAGGTAGCCAATTATGAATAGATTATTGACTTTATTAAAGAATAGAATTGGTATTCACAAGACTGAAGAATAGTTGTCACAATAAAACTATAAACTAAAGGACTAATGTGACAAAAATATGCGACAATTTAAGGTACGTCACTATTTACTGTTGAGTATGAGGATTATAAAAACAGACGAAACACATGAAAATTATTGTTACTTGTGCTCGTCCGGCATTGAACTCAGGATCAGCGTCCAAAATTAAGATTATCCTCGTGGCTGTTAAAACAATTATGGATTAAAACGAAATGTTTACAATTTTAATATGCATTACGTCATGATTATATATTATGTTCGCCAGAAATAAAACATGAGTAAATTTTAGTAGCAACAAGCGTGTACATAGGTTAATAGAATTAGTTTCAGGTTTAAAACTCCAGTTCAAATACATCACTACATTAAGTGATTACTGATGCTAAAAACTCTTGGAAGGTTCTCTACAGAAGATACAATTTAAAATATCACATACAATCTTTGGTCAATACGTAGACTTGAAATTATTTAAAGACGCCGAATCCGTTTGCGGAAAACTTTTGCAATATAAATAACATAAAAGTTAAGTAAGTGTTACGATCGAATCACGGGACCAGCTGGCCTCGCTCCTTCGTATTCCAAGTGCATTAATCACCCCCAATGTTGTCACCGGTTCGTAAATCCTAGGTCGATTTCCTTAATCGACTTCCATGACGAATTGGCGACCTCGCGTGCCCTGCTCATTGCAGCTCAATTCGTAAACCGACGCCCACGTGCTCACGTGGAGTGGAAGCACGCGCCGGTTCATACCTATAATCTATTCCAACCATAACAGGATAAAAGCCAAATTAAACATTTGACACTAAAATAACGCGATATAATTGGTCGACAGCTTGATTAATCTGTGACATTCAATATGTCGTTTTGAAGATCGACGATACTGTTTTTTTAAAGAAAAATTAAAACGGAAATAAGTAGTTAAATGTAATAGTCTTGTATTATAATTAAAGATATCAACAACAAACAACAACAACAGCCTGTAAATTCCTACTGTTGGGCTAAAGGCCTCCTCTCCCTTGGAGGAGAAGGTTTGGAACATATTCCACCACGCTGTTCCAATGCGGGTTGGTGGAATACACATGTGGCAGAATTTCTATGAAATTTGTCACATGTAGGTTTCCTCACGATGTTTTCCTTCACCGCTGAGCACGAGATGAATTATAAAGACAAGATGCACGCGTTCTAATCACTGGGCCATCTCGAAATAAAGATATATTAATCATGAACTCATAGTAGTGCACATTACAGCTGAGTTATTAGTTAATCGCATGAAATGAGTAATTTTTAGGGTTGTTTAACTTTTTTCCTACTTCCATTGGAACGAGCTAAATGTTGTGTTTATATTGAAACACGCAAAATACTCGAAGTGAGTTTCGGCTGAACATTTATCAAATGCTAATTGAGGCGGTGACGGAAGTCAAAATATAGTTTATTATAATAATAATATTACACGAAATTCGAGTTTATCGAATGATAAACATGTTTAATTAAAAAACAACTAACGCTTCCTTTGTTAAGAATATACGCAGAAGGTTTATTGCACTGGTCGTCTTAATAAAATAAGATTACTATTCTCGTCTCAAAAAAAAGATAGTATTTAAGTTTTATAAATGAACGATAGAAATAGTTATCGCATCAAACATTCTGTCACCGGCGACACTAACCTAAAATATCTTAGGTACAACTTTAATATAAGGCCTGTGTTATATATGCTAAAACTATGAGAAAATAAGGTAATCAGAGAAAGAGTATTAAGTTGATTATCTTTTTAATTTGTCGTTTGAAATTACTTTCTATAAATATTAACAGAGTGACGAATCGATTAAATTTTAGGCACAAATAAAAAAGAAATATAACAAAAAGTTTTTATATCTGTCGATATTCTAATCATTATTCGATATTTTTTTGTTTCAGATGACTTAACATTATAAAATAATGAACAATAAATTAACGTTAGATAAGACGACGTGAAGGTTAAACGAATTAGTAGTTTTTGTAGGAATTCGGAAAACCTACAAAACTTATTCTATTATCTGTCTAGCCTACTAATTATTTTAATAATATACTTTAATATTTGAACGTATAGTTTTTATAACATTAGCTCTGGTCTCAAATAACGGATCGGGCTCTATAAAAAGTCATTGGGTTTTCCCTATTGAGTTTTTTACTTCCGTACTTCAAAAAGGACGTAAATTACTCTTACCTGTTATATCAGATATGCAGTCCAGTCGGTGTATGAAAGCGTCAGAATAGAAAAAGTGTGCTTGCGAATACACTACATTATGCCGTATTTAACTAGTCTTTTTTGAGAATGACATCACGTCTCGTTCTCACTCGTTGATTAATTAAAAACTATAACACCTATACACTTTAAACGAACGTACGATGTTTTATAAGTTTTATTATAGGGTGAAGGGATATGTTAAGAATTTTATGAAACTCTAAACCTCGTTGTACCCCTTAAGGGTTTAAGGGGGTACAACGAGGTTAGAAGTTTTCATTTTATAAATTTCTCGCGGGTTCAGTCGCTGGTTAAATAACGTAAATATCGTGCCTATTAAAAATTTTTATTATATTGTATAAGTAGAGTAAAATCTATAATATCTTAAGGAAATATTTAAATTGCAAATTGTGTATAAAGCGTACTTTGACCTCGCTTAGAGATTTCATACATAAAACTCGGCTGTATATAGTTAGCATAATTTTAAAAAATGATAATCAAAATAAAAATATTTTTTATTCTACTCTTCCTGTTAAAAGTACTACTAATCATCAAGCTAATGAAAATAAAAGAAGGGCTAGCACCGATCCGGAATGTAGATTCTACAGAGAACAGCCGGTAAGAAACTTAGTTGTGATGTATCACTACGATTATTGCTTAAGTTGACCCAGCAAAAATACTTTGTTATGAACACAACATGATTGAATATTACCTGGAAAAGTTCGATAACAGAATACTAAACGCATTAAGTAATAACAATGTTCGTGAACTTTGCAAGCTTCGCAAATATCATTATTATTATTATTTTTGATAGTGTGGGTAAACGGATGGGCGAATATGACGACCTCCGTGGTCGAGCAGTGTGTACATCGGTTTTCATTGGTACGCCACTCTGAGGGGACCTCAGGGTTCGATTCCCGCCCGTCGATGTAGAAAAAGTTCATTAGTTCTATGTTGTCTTGGGTCGGGGTGTTAGTGGTACCGTCGTTACTTCTGATTTTCCATAGCACAAGTGCTTTATGTTGTCTAATATTTAATTTTTATTTTATTTTATTTTGAATAGGGCGTCTGATGATAAGTGGTCAAAACATAATAAATATTAACCATTCCATACATAGCCTATACACCAACAACTATGGGAACTCTGATGTTATACCTGTAGTGACATTAGCTCACTCATTCTTCAAACTGGAACACAATAATACAAAGTATTCCTGCTTGGCGGTAGATATACCAGATATACAATAAGTGTGGTTACGTAATTAATTAAATCAGAATTAGCAATTATTTATTACTGGATATGTTTCAAAAATGGAACTAGTTGTTCCATTTTTGAGTTAGAAACAGTCGTTTAGAGAATTTACGTCATTTTAAACATATAATCCAAAATACATATATATGTATAAATACATATATATAAAAACATATAATAAAAAATTGGATGCGAAGCCAAATCATAAATGAAACGCAGGTCACTGAGTCCTTTATAAAGCATAGGTCGAAAAGTACAATACGGGATCGGTATCCAAGTTTCATTTCCATTTCGTTATGTAAAGGTCATTCATATTTCTCGTAATAAGAGATAAAAATACATACATAACATGGACTGGTTCAGATACCCTTGGGAAGAATAAGGAGTAATTATTTTATACTGCTTTTGGCTTAAGCTCAACATCTTTATAGTCCGTTGTCTATATCGATCTGATATAATAAATGTGTATTACTTAGAAAGAAGTAGATGGTATTTGGCTACTGTTTTTAATTCACCCCTTGAGGGGTAAAATGTTGTGTGATCGTTTTTTGTGCTATAAATAAAGTTTTATAAATTTCGCGCGCGTTAAGCCGCACTTTCAGTAATATATAATTCCAAATCAAAACATTATCCAAAACATATTCTCAGCCAAGTTTTACGTAACGAAAGTAACAAAAGTACTCGGGTTCTATATCTGAGATTCGTGTAATGTTCTATCATAACAAGTGAGAGTTTTATAAGAACTGAAAAACACCTCTAGTTGTTTGACTGAAAAGAATATTATTATAAAAAATGGTATAATAGTAAAGTCGAGCACATAAGGTAACTTAATTAACATTGTAAATTACACAGTAATCCCCAGCAATATGGCTTCAGACGAAATTATTATATGATATATTCCAATAAGAAAGAATAAAGATACACAAAACTTAAATGTTCTTGCGATTTACTTATAGATCGTCGTTCAGTATATACCTACTGGCGTTTGTTCTCTTGTAGTTAAATTAGAATATATTTAGGTACTTTTTCGGCCAATCGATCTTGTTAATTCCAAATGTCATGTTATAAAATTACAATTGCGCTTTACAATAAAAAAAAAAAAAAATTATTTATGATCTTTATTATCAACGGTGGAGGAAAGCATCGTGAGGAAGCCTATATGTGTCCAAATAAAGACAAATGTTTATCCAGGTTTATAATACTACTCAAAGTGAATACATATAGGTACAAGCGTAAATTCAGCAATAATAAACTTCAAATTCCAAGTGCTATCATCTGTGTACAAAAGAATGTTATGCTTGAAGAATTGCAGGTATTTAATAAACTGCCTAACACAATTAGGGATCGTGGGAACATTTATATACACAAACTAAAATAAAGTGTATTATTTGCACATATATTTTTCCTAAATAAAAAATCAGACAGGTGAATAAAGAGTTCTTTCGGTAATAAAGCATCTGCATATCTAAAGTTCTGGGAATTTCGGATTTCGGATGTTCCGATTGTATTATAAAGGGCCTTAAAGGCAGGCACCTGCCAGCCCCCCGATGTTGCAAATGTCCATGGGCGGTGGTAGTTACTTTCCATCACGTGAGCCTCCAGCTCATTTTCTACCTTATATATATGTATAGCTCATTGAGGCTTCATCCAAGATAAGTGGAAGTTATGAAAGACTATCTGGACTAGACCGATGTGGATACCAGACAAACTGAACTAGGCCGCATTACATAGTACTATCATCTCTTCGAGCTTCACTTAAGCTGTCATGTTCTCGGCTGAATCTCTATACTAACCCTTCTCAGCAATAACGCCCCAAAAGCAATAAATAAAACAGACAAAAAAATAACAAAATGCTTAGTAAATCAGTTGAGTTGTTGTCAGCATGATATAATTTTATATCGCATCATAATGTAAGGCTACATTACACGAAGTGCAGCGTGCATAGTAAGTCGGTGAGTTGACACTCGTCAAGCTGTACGCTTATCAGTTCCCCCTCTGTTATCTCGTTACGGCTGTCACTGTTTACGAACGCATTATATCCGTAACAATAGCAAACATTACCTTTCAGTATTTATTTATCTTTACATCTTTTGTATTGTACGTTTGAATTAAAATTACAATATCTATTCTTAGAGTTATTTTACAACTATTCTCATAAAACTTATATTAATATTTACTATATGCTCATAATTTTTTTTAAACACATATAAATATTGCGGAAGTGATCTAGTTTTGTTCGTTTACAACTGCAAGACGCGACAGAAGACCTAGTTAGATGTAATAAACAGATTAAAATGAATTAGTATTAAGTCTTACCGCTTCTAATGAAGCGTGCCAGGTGTCAGTGTACTACAAGCACAAAGGACATATCTTAGTTCATATTATGCTATTTATTTTTCCAAAAACCCGTATTGAAACAGCGTGGTGGCCTTAGCCCAGCAGTGGGAAATTTACAGGCTGGTATTTACTGTTACTTATGGTTTGTAAATTATGGCACATTGGCGGTATAAGGAATGTTTAAAATTACGGCGCCAATGCGTATGGGCAGAGGTGGTTTGCTATTAGAGCCATTTGTATTCGCAAAATTAACGATTCAATAGTACGTATGCAATATTAGAAGTTATACGTTAATTTGTTTCGAGAGAGTGATGAATATAATTATGATATGGATTAAATATAACACTCCTGACAACAGTTGATAAATCTCATAACACAACAACAACAACAACAGCCTGTAAATTCCCACTGCTGGGCTAAAGGCCTCCTCTTCCTTTGAGGAGAAGGTTTGGAACATATTCCACCACGCTGTTCCAATGCGGGTTGGTGGAATACACATGTGGCAGAATTTCTATGAAATTTGTCACATGCAGGTTTCCTCACGATGTTTTCCTTCACCGCTGAGCACGAGATGAATTATAAAGACAAATTAAGCACATGAATCAGCGGTGCTTGCCTGGGTTTGAACCCGCATTCATCGGTTAAGATGCACGCGTTCTAACCTCAAATCTCATAACACGATTAATTAAAAATCCAAGTTTTAAGAATAGTACTGATAAATACCTTATTTCAAAATATATGTAGCCGCTTCAACATTTTTAAGCATCACTATCATCATCATCATATATCATATCATCATCCTGCACTTAGCCCAAGTTCTCTGACATTAACCCAAGGTAAAATGTACCTAAGGAGCACTAATGTTAACTCATGAGGTCACTAAAACTATGCCTTTTACGACCTTTTCTCTCCTAAAATTTCTCGCCTTATTAATGTTAGATGTTCGTTAATGTTTGTGTTTAGTCCACTTTGTAAAATTTAATGGACCCAAATGCATTGAAGTAATTAAATTTAAGCTGTAAAAAGTTCATATATGTTATTATAAAACAGTTTAAATTCGTCTAACTGGTTATTTTTGTTTTGTTTTAGGTTATTGTTTTACAAATATCTACTGATATGGCTAAAAGATTAAATTGAGCCTGTAATATCGACGTTCCCTATCATTTCCTTTCCATCGCATCGCATATGACATTGGCGAAATAATCGGCATAAATAAACACCACAAAAAAGAGGCCTCTAATGTTGATTTAATCTTTTAACACGAATTTGAATATCAAGCACGCATTTCACTCTTCTGCGTACACATCAAGAATGATTGTAGCTTGTATCCATTTTATTATAAAGCGCGATTAGTCGCTAAATAAAATTATACACAGTGACAGAATCATAAATTCATGCAGTATTATTCAGACGCCTTTGAAATAAACATTTTAACCAAGTATTGTATCTTTTTATACAATTTTAAAACCTATAGTCTGGTTCATTAATTTCATAACAGTGTAGGATCATAAGACTTAAGTAAATATTTGTATAATGGAAAGAACGATTTAATTCGTGGAATGCAACAAAATTATATGGATTTTTTTTTCAATACATAAAAAGTAGAAGCAGTAAAGTATTATCTCCACGGGAATGTATTACACATTCCGATCAGTTCCGCATAGATCTGATTAGGTTTATTAAACAGTCTGCGGAATATTGTTCCGTTCTTGTGAAAGCGATGTTCTTAGTCCTGCCATTGTTAAGTTTGTGTAAAATGTTCATTATATTGCATTACAGTAAATTCTTCTACCACGCGAGTTTCTAACACATCTGTTATATAGCGTTGTAATGTCAAACTACATCTGCTGCTGTTTTAACGAACCATGTCGATGGACACGAAGTATCGTCCAATCATTGAAATGCCACCTCATACAATACACGCTCTTTAATGGAATTTTGGGCCTATCCACCCCACGTCTACGATGGACTCACCTGCGACCGCCTACACCATTTAAATCTCCTCTCCTCTCACTCTCCTCTCGTCCTCCTCGTCCTCTCACTCATCGGCGAAAAATACGGAATCACTACTCTTAACTTTAATTGTGATGTTTACGCACAAATCTTAAATGGGCATGTTCGTTAGCTTTGGACCATTTGTCTAAAAGGCGTGACTGCCTCATCCTTAGACTTCTTTGTTATTGTTCGTGCACTCCCGTTTACTCTACTTCATTCAACTCTGTTCTTGACGCTTTCTTTCGGAGGTGGAAGCTATAAATCGGTTTCCACGACGGGTTGTTCAAGATCTGCCATCACCGAGTATTCTTTTGTAAGAACCTATCTCTACAAACCCGGTAGCTTAACGAAACAGTAGACTGGTTTAAATTTAAATTTCTAGCAATCGTTCGTTTGACCCATACCTTCTCGCAGCAATGTCACAATTTGTTTGGGCGAAGCCATATATGTATATGGTTAAAACATTTCTTGAGTTTGAAAGAATGATAACATTGGTTATAATGAAATTAGCAAGTGAATAAAACTTTAATAACACACGAATTGGAGATAACATACTAGTACCTATAATACTCTTACTATTAGTAGTTACCTACTATAATAATTGACAGTTCACCAGAGGCTATGATAGATTTGGGTCTATTTAGAACTCTGTCATCATTAGAATATAAAATAATTAGTAGTTAAACGACACAAAAATATAATAGTGACAATACCAAAAACTACTTTTACAGACAGATTCATAATTCATCCGTATATGTGCGGTTTTTTTTAAATGACGAATTACCCATTTATTTTATATATGTAGATATGTTTTACCAAAGTACGTACAAAATGTACCTACTTATAGGTAGGTATACAGAATGCATCTCCTCGCAATATGCGCAGTGAAACGTTCACAACTTGTCATGCTTTTCTCGAGTGGAAAAACCCTTTTAACATTTTTTTATATCTTTAGATTACAGTCAACATTTATTTTCATGAAATTATTCAGCGACAATATGACCGATTTGAATTCTTAACGTTAATTAGACTCGGTTGGAATGCAAAACAATAAAAATATATATAATTTGTGTGAATTAAATAAAAAAAAATGATAATGCATTTTTTCACACAACAACGCTTTTGTCACAGTGACGTGTAATTTCTTTATTACATGTCTGAACAATCAAGTGCACTTTATTCAAATATAATAATATGCCGGCATATATTCTTGTTTCCCGAAATCGTCACTTCTGAAATCAGAACAAATAACTAACCATTGTTATTAATTTGTCGTATTTTTAACACGACCCATATTTTTGCTCAATAAATCATTTTTATTTCCATTCTTTTCATGCCAATAAGTAATGTGCTTACAATCATTATATAAATTTTATTTTAACTGAAAACAGTCAGATAAAAAATACCTACTGGCAACCTCGTCGAATAAAACTATGAACACAACATTTGATACATCTTACTAAATGTAAATAAAATGGCCACCTCAAATTAGGAGACAAGAAAAGGAAATAAAAAATTAAGATAATATTAAATTAAAATAAAATATAAACAGGTTAAAATAGAAGCGATGATAAAAATACTTAATAATTAAATTGTAGGTACGTTTTTATACATATGAAATTGTAACAAAGAGATTTTAGTTTTTATTTGGTTATTTATTCGTCTAAGACAAATTTTTTGCTCCTTTTTCTACGAAAAAAGAAATAAAACAAAACCAATCTAACACTAAATTTATTAAGGCACGAGAAATACAATTAAAAAGTCTGTCTGACTGAATTATGACTAATCTGAAAAAAAAAAAACAAGGCAACTACGCATGAGGTATTACAGTACAATTATATGTACCAGTTCAGGTGTTCCCCTTTTCCTCTGACCAAACTATGGCAATTCAACTAGACAACGCCTTATTCGTCTACGCGGAGAGATTACCATTTCCCTATATAGCAGTTTATTGCTTCGTCAATATCTCCTTAATATTATGATCTCAAAAAAGTAAGCTGCTATCTTCAGATTCTCTGAACGCTATACGATCAATAGCTTAAACATTCTTGTTGTCTACTATTGTCTGTTGTCGCCTCCTAAGATAGCCTCGTACTACTTAGAATGACCAGTCCCAGCTACAAGAGCTTGCCGCGAGGGATGATGAGTTTTCGAGACCTATGTCTGGGGAACTCGGGTCAGGCCATTATCGCACTCCGCTGGCTTAAGAAGCAGTTAGATTAACGCCCTCACTAACCCGAATTACAAATGAAAAAGTTATATTATATATATACTACTAATTATTATCAGACCATAATTCGTATTAGTCGTAAAAGTATCCAAAATCCAAAATTTAAGGATTTTAAGTAATAATGTTTGCATGAACTTGTTTTTATAAACAAGTAGTAGTCTTACTTACGAAGTTACTGCTAATGTACCATAGATGAAAATAAGCCATGACTATCGCTATATAAAAATTAAATACTATTATGGTTACGCTCAATTATAATGTTTACATTAAATGATTAAACATAAAGGAAGTTAATGATTTTGATAATTCTTTATCGAAACTTTTATACGAAAACAACTAAGGTATAATATATAGTATGTGAAATGTTTAGATATATATTTGTAATAGACATTTTAATTATTTCTCACTGTTTTATATAAATAAATTACATGTACTTTTTAAAAATATTTTAGATTATTACTTGATAAATTAACAATCTTCCCATTATGTTATTAACGCATGCATAATACAATATTTTACGCTAATTATTATCATTAATATGCTTAATTAGTATAAAATTAAAGAACATGATGGTGTAAATAATTAAATAATTTAAGTTTCATAAATGTATACCAAAACTCTTAAAGATCAATGAGCGTACCGATTCTAGATACCGACTCCTATGGTCAATGAGTCACATAGTGTCAAAGAAAATAGTATTACCAAAACCATTTCCCAGAAATGTGTCACTACCAATATTAATAGTCCAAATAGTCTGGATACAATGTCTGACACTGTCTGTAATACTTATAATACATATATGTACTCGGACAAGGTAGGCCAGGGCATGGGATTATTATTAAGTAAGAATTTGAAGCAAAAAGTAATTAACATTTGTAGTCCAGGGATTCCATACATAGAAATGATAAACAAAATTAAACAAACTAAATATAAGGAAAATTCTAATATTATAATTTTCTATGGAGACAGTTTATCAGTTAGGAAAAAAGATGTCTTAAAATCAATAAATATCCTTCTTGACATAAATAAAAATTATAGATGTAAATATTTACTATGTGCTTTCCCATATTCTAACTTACTAACGGAAGCACAAAATAAATACATCTATAATTTAAATCTATTTTTACATAGCATGACATGCCGTCATAGTGACGTATTTATTAATTTTGACATAAATAAATTTATATTTAACTTTAAGCTGACAAAGGATACAATGTACCTGCCACTTAAATATAAACGACATATAGCTACATTGTTAGCTTACAATATATTTGATCCAATTGTAGACACTACAATTAAAAAAAATATTATACCCTTGATTAGTAGTTGTGCTACTAACAATAATAAATTAAAAAACTAAGCAATAAGACAACGGATAAGCACTATAAATATATTATTAGTATTGTACATCAGAATATACAGAGCTTATCCAGCAAAGATAACGAAATTGAATTATTTTTAAAGTACTATAATATTGACATATTTTGTATTAGCGAACACTGGATCTTGTCACATCAGCTACCACCTAGTATTAATAACTATAAATTGTCAAGTGCGTTCTTTAGAAAATTAACTAAACATGGAGGATCATTAATATACACAAAACAGAATATACATTGTAAAGAGCGAAAAGACATTGTGGATCTTTCAATAGAGCGCACTGTTGAACTGTCATGCGTGGAACTCGAGCATACTATAGCTATGTGCGTATACCGACCTCCACAATCGGATTTTAACCTTTTTGAATGTGTGATGGAGGACGCCCTTAAGCGAGTCTGTACTGGGCGAAAGAATATAGTTATTTGTGGAGATTTTAACATTGACATTTTAGTGCAATCTTCCATAAGTACTAGGTTCATAAATTTATTTCAATCTTATAATCTAAATAACATATTTTGTGAACCTACAAGAATATCAGCGACTTCCGCAACCTGCATAGATAACGTGTTTTGTAATTGTGAGGCCGTTAATAAGAAAATCTTATCAAACCTTACATCAGATCACTTTGGCCAAATGGTGTCAATAGGTATAAAAAAAAATCAAAAGAAACGAAAAATCACTTGTAGGCCAATTACTGTAAAAGGTTTAATCAACTTCAATAATGCTTTACACTGTAGCCTTCCAAAATTGAATCTTAGCTCAAATGATCCCAACTCTTTATATAATTCTCTTTTACAAGTAATTAATAACGAATTCAATAAAATATTTCAGTTAAAAACCTTTTATCAAAACAATGAAATGCAGTTCTCAGACTGGGCCACTACCGGTATCTATATAAGTCGAAATAAATTGTATGAGCTATATGAACTTAAGAAATATAATCGTGATTGTAAATTTATCAATTTTGTTAAAAAATATTCCAAGTTATTTAAACAAGTTTGTCAAACAGCTCGTTCGTTGCATATTAAAAATAAAATCTTAAAATCTAATAATAAAATGAAAACTACTTGGGATATTATAAGTTCGGAAACAGGTAGGTTGAAGTTTGATGCAGGGCAGTTATCCCTTAGTATAAAAGGCAAAATTGTAGGCAAAGATCTAGATGTGGCCAATGAATTCGAAGAATATTTCTCTAATATTCCTCTGAATATTACTAAAGGACTTAATGCGTCTCCTAATGACGCTTTAGACCTACTCAAGTGTTATGTTCCCCAGAATGAGTTAGAATTTTCTTTTGAGAATATAACTCCGTACGAAATAATAAAAATATTTAAAACATTAAATCTGAAAAAAACCTGTGATCTTTGGGATTTATCAGTCACAATTATTAACAATGTAATTGTTGACTTGGCTCCTTATTTAGCTATAATCTTTAATAAATGCGTACAATCTGGTATTTTTCCTGATATGTTGAAATTAAGTAAAGTAATCCCATTATTTAAGTCCGGTGATAAAAATGATCCAAACAATTACAGACCGATCTCTATTTTGCCAGTATTAAGTAAAATTTTTGAGAAAGTCATGCTTAATCAATTGCTATTATACTTTAACTCGAATAAGCTATTGCATTCTCAACAGTTTGGTTTTACTAAGGGTCGCTCGACTGCTGATGCGGGTGTAGCATTTGTTAAGCACATTTATGATGCGTGGGAAAAGTCACAAAACGCTATTGGAGTTTTTTGTGATTTATCAAAAGCTTTCGATTGCGTTAGGCATGATATTCTCCTAGAAAAGCTTAAATATTATGGTATCAGGGGCCCTGCATTGAAATTAATTTCCTCCTACCTTAGTGAAAGAGTTTTGAAGGTTGTGGTTAATGGTGCAAAATCAAATGGCGCTGTGGCGCAAATGGGTGTACCACAGGGTTCAATTTTGGGACCTCTCTTGTTCTTAATATATATAAATGATTTACCTTATTTCGTAAAAAATACTTGCGATATTGTACTGTTTGCAGATGATACATCCCTCATTTTTAAACTTGATAGAAAAATAAACAACTATGACGTTGTAAGCAGTGCTCTGTCGCGGGTTCTTGGTTGGTTTGACATAAATAATTTAGTACTAAATGCTAAAAAGACTAAATGTGTTTTGTTTTCCTTGCCAAATGTCAAATCAAATCCTGCTGCAATAACTTTGAAAAATGAAAGGCTTGAGTTTGTTGAGTCGACGGTCTTTTTAGGGATAACCCTTGACTCCAAACTGCAGTGGGGCACCCATTTGTATGCCCTGGCAAGAAAACTAAGTAGTGCCATTTATGCAATAAAAATAATTAGAAAACTTACGGACATAAGTACTGCTAGACTAGTTTATTTTAGTAATTTTCACAGTATTATGTCATATGGAATGTTGTTATGGGGTAATGCAGCAGAGATTGAAGTTGTTTTTGTTCTACAGAAAAGAGCTATCCGATCTATTTACAATATTAGCTCCAGGACATCATTACGCGAAAAATTTAAAGAAATAGGTGTATTAACGGCTGTTTCACAATATATTTATGATAATATAATCTTTATACAAAAGAATATTAAAAATTATTCTATCAATGCTGATGTACATACTATTAATACAAGAAATAAGAATAAACTTGTAACCCCCAGTTTCCGTTTGCATACGGTAAATAGAACGTTTTTGGGCAATGGTATACGCATATATAATAAGATACCGGAAAATATAATCAATTTACCATTTTCAAAATTTAAAAATATTATTAAGACTAAATTAATAAATAAATCATACTATTCATTAAAAGAGTACTTTTTAGAAAGAAACGCCTGGAGTTAGGCTCGGGTTCCATGATAGGACGCTAATTACTGTCAATAACGGCATTGTAAATGTGTTTATTTGAAAAGAGCAACTATGCGAGTTTCTTGCCGTTTCTTCTCGCTAGAAGCTGCTTTCCGAAACGGTGGTAGTATTTGATTATTGACGATTCAAAAACGCTTCATTGTGAAGTTTACTTGAATAAAATTGATTTGATTTGATTTGATTTGATTTGATTTAGATGTAATTGTTAGAAAAGAATTCATAGATTATTTTAAAAACCACTTCGTAAAATTAATTCTTGATTTTTTTATATGTGGGATTCTCCAATAACAATTTAATAGTATTTAACGTATCAATTGAGTAATTACGTAGTACAGTACTGCACTAAATAATGCTCAGATTATTTATAAAATTAGTGAAATCACAATATTGCACATCCCAAATTCGCAAGCGTTATGTCCCTTGTGCCTACACACACAGTGGCTCAATCTGTTTACTGTTTTGAGGATTAAATTCTGTTCGACGGTAGAATATCTGATCGGTTAATGGCACCACAAAGCCCTACATTCAAATAATTTATGAAATTTCAAGTCCATACGACTATTTAATTTGATTTCTAGAAAAACTATACAATTCACATAATGAGTTTTTATGTGACTAATTTATCACGCACCTATTAGTTACTAGTTTTCTAAGTTGTCTTGGGTCTGGGTGTTTGTGGTAACGTCATTTCTTCTGGTTTTCCATAACACAAGTGCTTTAGCTACTTACACAGGGATCAGAGTAATGTATGTTATGTTGTCCAATATATTTAATTATTTGTAATATCATACAGTAAGCATAGTGTAATATATTCAGTATTCCCTAATATGTTTAAATTTTAAGTCACATCTACCAGGGTGTTAATAATCACCTAATCCTATTTTAAAATCCACATAGAATTCCAGTACTCATATTCATTACGTTTTATAAGCGTATTAATCGTAAATATCTTGATCAATATGCATGTTCCATGATCATTATACACAATATGGGTATTTACAACACTAATGAAATGAATTGCTTCATAATTAAGAAGAATGCTTTAACTATTTTTTTATGATATCGGTAGAAAATTGGACGTTTGCGCCACTTAATCATAAGTGGTCGCCAACACTAATAGACATTGGCGCTGTGAGAAATGGTAACCATTTTTCACATCGCCAATGAGCCGACGATCGCGACAAATCCCTACCAACCAGTAATTTTTGAGCGTAGGCATATTTGAAAGTTATTACACCCATATACTTCTTAATAGCAAAGGCGACAAAATAAAAAACTGCGTTACTATTATAGTTAGAAAAAAATATAGTTCAATCTGTTAACGTTTAGCGCCATCTATTAACAAGCGATGTACTAAATTAGTATGCAACATTTCAAACAAAAAAGTTATGGCAAAAGAAGGAAATAATTTAAGTTATTTTATGAATAATAAATGAAAATCTATTAGGTAAATCTTTTTTGTAGAAGAATACCAGTATAATAAAACGATAAGATTGTTTAACTTAATTCAAATACTATATAACAAAAATCACCTCAAATCTCTTTGCGTGAGTCAGACGGTAATTAATTTAAAAAAAAAGTAAACAGCGAAAAAATGCAACGAAAAAAAAGTAAGAAATAAAGTTTATTATATATTTTGTGCCAATTATAATAATGTATATATAAACATACTAAATATTTGGTGTAGGTATAAATTTTAATATATATTTATTTGAAATAAACTAATTCACACCGTATAGGTATTATTACATAAATTTTAACCTGCGTTGACTTTGTTAACGACTGTAAATCGATTGAAATGTAAGTTCAAGGGTAAGCTATTGGTACTTGTATCAGTTAAAATTGTATCAACATGCTATCGATAGGAGAAACAAATTAGTATGTGCTTTATAACTTTCATATTCATATGTAAATATTAACATGACTTCATATTACAATTACGAATATTTGTCATAACATATTATTAATAAATTCTAGTGTAATAATGTAGTCACTACGCTACAATTAGCAATGCAGTGCTACGACGTTGGCAGATGCTCTCATTAAAAATTAAATTTTACGGACAAGCTAATTAGTATAAAATTAACATTTTTTGGAAGAAGACCGATGATACTATATGAAGATTGGACTCCGATAGCATTATCGTGCTGAGGTGGCCCAGTGGTTAAAACTCGTTCATCTTAACCGATGATTACGGTTTCAAACCCAGGCAAGCACCACTGACTATTCATGTGTTTAATTTGTATATGTGTTGATCCCGTGTTCGGCAGTGAAGGAAAACATCGTGGGAAAACCTGCATGTGATTAATTTCATGTCCATCTACCAACCAGCGTTGGAGCAGCGCGATGGAATATTCCAAACCTTCTCCTCAAAGGGAGAGGAGGCCTTAGCCCAACAGTGGAAAATTTACAGACTGTTGATGATGATAAATGTTATCGTACAAGAAGCGAAGATCAATAGGTGGCAGATGAGCTATGACTTCTCAGAAACGAGATCAGTATCGAGGATATCCTTACCAGACGTAAAAATCGAATCAAAGAAAGTAAGAATGTCGGTACTAACGCCCATCGACACCCAGTTGCTGATCTGACGTGGAAGTTTAGTGGCGTACCTTCACCGCTTTAAGCTTGAAGTGCCTAAGATTTGGCTGAGATAGACTGGCGTTGGAATCACAAATACAAATCAGCCTAGACCAGCCTACACTCCATAAGGGTGAGGGAGGATCTAAGAAAACCCATCCTCGAATTCGCAAAAGCCTTACAAGTGGCCGCTTTTGACTGCTACACCCACAAGCCCAACACACCATACACACAGTGGAGTAATCTGTCCACAATCGAGACTAATATCACAAAGTTCGGATTAGACCACCCTGACACAAATACTACAAGCTCTTTCTAACACCATGCAGGGGCTACTCGTGAAGATGTACTATCCCTCGGTGCCCCTGCAACCCACACATTAAGCCGTTCTCAAAACTAATACAAGATGTAGGAGAACACAGAGTCGTGGAAATTGCAGTGAAGTCGTGACTCTCTTCAGCTTTATTGAGTGCTCAAAAAGACGAATTAAAAAAGGACCGGAAATAGTTACAGTTCTATTGGCAAACAATAATGTCGACATTTTACTAACAATATAGACGAGTTTAAAAGGAACATAAGACCATGATTGCTTTCTCTTTTCATTTTAAAATATAGTATTCTCTTAGGTACCTATATTATAAGAAGAATGTTTTCTTTATACTGTAACTTTTTGGTGTCTGCCGGTTTATAGCTATCTATATATTTTGTAATCTCACGGTGACATAATAGGTTGGGGAAAAAGTTTCTTCGTATTTTATATGAAAATTCAAAAAGTTTTTTTTTATAGTTTATTTACATTTGTCTAAAGTATGTAGGTGCCATTTTGTTCCATAACTTTTTGCCATCTTGTTAGTAGTGACATGATCCCATTGCTGTAAAAATTTTAGGGCTTCTGATCGAAAAACTGCGACAAGTGGTTTTGGCAGTCCTCTCGTGATGTTAACCTGACACTGCCTAAGGAATTCTGCAGAGACCGAAACAGATGAAAATCTGAAGGTGCAAGGTCAGGACTATACGGCGGATGCATTAATACCTCCCAGCCAAACTCTCGTAATTTTTGTTGAGTGGCTAAAGATGTGTGAGGTCTAGCGTTGTCATGGTGAAAAACCACACCCCTTCTGTTGATCAATTCTGGCCGTTTTCTCTCAATTTCTTGCTTCAATCTCATCAATTGTTCGCAATACAGTTCTGAATCGATGGTCCTGCCGGGCGGTAACAGCTCATAATAAATGATGCCCTTCCAATCCCACCATACACACAGCTTTACCTTGTTGCGAGTTAATCCGGGTTTTGCCACAGTCTGTGAAGCTTGACCGGCCTTTGACCACGATCTTTTTCGCACGTTCTTGTCGTATGTGATCCACTTTTCATCAACAGTTATCAGCTTCTTCAAAAATGGTTCGATTTCATTACGTCGTAATAAAGAATCACAAATGAGTACACGGTTCATTAGGTTTCTTTCAGTGAGTTCATGAGGCACCCATATATCGAGCTTTTTTGTGTACCCAGCTTTATTCAAATGAGTCAAAACCGTTTTGTGGTCAATTGCCAGTTCTTCAGCTACATCGTAACTACTAATATGCCGATCTTGCTCCACTTTTCAAAAATGGCATCAATTTTGTCCGTAACAGGGCGACCAGAGCGAGATGCATCTTTGTTATCAAAATTTCCGGCTTGAAAACGCTTAAACCAAACTTGCGCTACTCTCACAGATACTGCATTAGGTCCATAAACATCACAAATTTTTTTCGCGGCTTGAGTTGCATTTTTACCTTTTATATAGTAAAATTATAAAATGTATCGAATTTCTTCTTTAGATTCACTCATTTTAACAACAACAAAAACAAATGAAAATCACACAAATTCCTAATTTGAATTTGGAAGTGCCTTCTTGAAAATTAAAACTTTTTAATGATACCAAAACCAGCCAGATACAAATGGTATAGCCAAAGAGATTTTATTTCAAGTTCATACATACTATATGCGAAAAGACTTTTTCCCCAACCTAATATATATCACCGTTCACAATATTACCGCTTCCCATCGATAGATTATAATATAGCGAAAAATAATACGTTAAATTGCAATCATATTTCGATAGTTTACAATCTAACGAGACAGATTGTAATCTTCCGAATTTTGTAATCTTACTGTGACACTTAAAATTGAGGAATTTTCGTCTTTTTTGTCAATAGCGTATACTCGTATTCATTTGTGTGAATTTAGATAGTGAAAAATTTAAAATAAGGTACAATTATCGCGCCAGCAAAGCGCAAAAGTAATTACTACCTATGCCGTTTCTAAACCATAACAACTAAAGGAGAAACACAAAACTTTATTGTAAATAAAACAAAAACTTTCGCTAGCATCAGTTACTTGGTTTAGTTTTCATTTAAAAAAATATCGATTCATCTGATAATATGTAGAGTCAATAGCGCAATGATTCACATGCCCCCAAGCGATGTTAAATTCGCAGGATTGATCCTGACCCTTTGTCTATTGTCGAATCACTCCTAACACAAGTGATTAGCTTAAAGGGGTAAATAGGAAAATAAAGGGGTAAATATTAGTCATTTATTAACGAATTTGGGGCTTTGCCAGTGTTCTTTTAAAAACAATGTATACATAAATACAATTATATTTATATAAAAATAGCGACCCGGCCAGCTTTGCATGAGTTGCATTACTAATATTATTTCGGATTATGTTAGGTTTATTCTAATATATATCTATTCGACATATGTCGATGGGTGCAATTTATTAATAAAGATAATGAGAAATGCGCTTAGAATCATTATTTTTTTAATTAATATAAACCTTGATTTGAGTAGTCATTTCATTGTGAAACACAGATTAAAATTTGTTGATGGTTTATAGATTAAAATTTGGATATACGAATATTTTTATACCACAATAAAAATATTCTTTATTCAAGTAGATTCATAAAAGCACTTTTGAATCATGTTCCGTTAATTTAAACATATTCAGATAATCTACCGATAAGAACCGACTAGAAACTCAGTGATTACTTTCCACCATTTTAATTTCAGAATAAGTCAGTATCATTAAAGTACATTTTAATTTTTATATATGCCTAAAATACTAAGTCCACGTTTTTTATTCTCTAATATAATCTTGTATGTGATGTTGTTCAATATTTATTTATTTATTTATATGTACCCAATGGAAAACAGGGGGAGTGGAAAATAAGAATTAGAAAAATAATAATTTTACTAATTTGTAACAGATTAAAACGATTATAATAAGTGTTCCTCAGAAGATAGCGATCTGCGATTTTTTAAATTTAAAGAATAAGAAAGGGTCCAATACTTTAACCATTTATTCAAAAAGCTTACAATATTATGTACAGTGTCATCAATAACATACGATAACATCATCTTTTCACTTAGACAGTTCTCATCACACGAGTAACTTCATAGAGACAAAGCTATATAGATATATTTAGTATTCTGTATATATAAATATATGAAATATTGAATACAAAATATATTGTGAGCCACCGTGGCATTTTGACAACTCTACCTGAACAGACAACAATTTTGTGCACTGCTGTGACATCAGCTTTGTCGCTGTGAAGTATTTACTCATACAATAGTCAGTGTCACGTGGGCGCGGGGCGGGCGGGGCGGCGCGCCTTGCGGCCGGCGGCGTCCTCGAGGCGGCGCTGCTTCTTGAGCTCGCGGTAGGCCGCCACCACGTCCACGCGCATGCGCTCGCGCCGCGCCAGCTCCGCCGCGCCCGCCGCACCCCCCGCGCCCCCCGTGCCCCCCGCGCCCGCCAGCATCGACGTCAGCAGCAGATCCCGCCGCCCCGCCTGACGGAGATACCCTTTACATTCCTATACGATACACCCACAGCGCCCTTGACTTTGATCGTGTGAATAATTTTGGGATCAGCGTCAATAGAAACATGTAGTCACCAACTCTTGATTCAACAGTGTTATAATGATCGAATAACGTATATTATTACTACTTTGTATCAAAGTGTGCAATAGAAAATTAAACTCGCAGTGGTATTGTGTGTCTGAGTTAACTCTTTGTTTCAAGCCTTGGTACAAGGTCCGTTTTGAGTCTATTAAGGTATCAATTTTTAGTTGCAAGCTTGAATTAAAAATTTACGATATTATACTTCCAAGTCTATTAAAGCATGGAGAACATTCGACCAGCATATGAGATGTGTCGTGATCTGTCTTCAGTCAGGGCAATATTTTAATATATTATTTACTTATATATCTACTTATATATCTGTATCTATTGTGGTTCTATCGAACCACAATAGATACAGATATCTTACTGCCAATCAGCAATACTTAGTTAATGTTCTTATGTATCTTACAGACACAAAAACATAACATCTTAGTTTTCCAAGTTGATGCTGCATTGGCAATGTTTAATATTATGTTAATATTTAGGAATGGTTAATATTTCGTACAACAACAACAACAATGGCCTGTAATAAATCCCACAGATGGGCTCAAAAAAGGTTTTGGCACATATTCCACCATGCTATGGATCAGCATGTGGGTTGATGGAATACAAATGTGGCTGAATTCAAATGAAATTAGACCGATGCAGGGTTCCCCATGATGTTTTCCTACACCGCTGAGCACGAGATGAATTGTAACACATGAATATTCAATGGTGCCAGCCTGGGTTTGAACCCGCAATCATCGGTTAAGATGCACGCTTTCTAACCACTGGGCCATCTCACCTCAAATAATGAATATAAATCTAAACTACAGACCCGGTCGGGCGGCGGCGCGCGGCGCGGCGCGCTGAGCGCGGGCGGCGCGTGCGCAAGTTCGCCGAACTGCACGCGCTCGTATTGCACGTCCGGACGCGCCGTCTCCTGCAACCGGAAGTCACAGCTGCTTAATATATGCCGACATTTCTTACAACTATAGTCGGTATTGAAGTAATATTATCCCATACAACAACAGCCTGTAAATTCCCACTGCTGGGCTAAAGGCCTCCTCTCCCTTTAAGGAGGTTTGGGACATATTCCACCACGCTGTTCCAATGCGGTTTGGTGGAATACACATGTGGCAGAATTTCTATGAAATTTGTCACATGCAGGTTTCCTCACGATGTTTTCCTTCACCACCGAGCACGAGATGAATTATAAAGACAAATTAAGCACATGAATCAGCGGTGCTTGCCTGGGTTTGAACCCGCAATCATCGGTTAAGATGCAAGCGTTCTAACCACTGGGGTCCAAACCAATCAAGTATACTATTATCCCATAGTATACTTTTATCGTTTTGAATTGTGACAGGATATACAATTTTGCTAAGAAATATACGCAAAACTTAGCCTAACGAAATTATAGCCATTTATTATTCTTTACTAATGGAGGATCCAGTTGCGTTTCGGTTAAAGTAGAATCGGAATATAATTTAGGTCGTATCATAACTGGTAATTCTATCTACATCAGGAAAAGACCAAAATTTGACTGCAAATTATAGCCATGTCATTTGTAGAGAGCTACTAGAGTATTTATTCCAATAGACTATATCGATAGTCCAATATCGATAGTCTATCGATTGTTAAGATTTTAGCAACGGTATTGCAAAAAGCATCACTTTTAATCTAAACTGTCGATATAATCGTTTTCGTCAATACTATCGATATCTTGAACAGTTTTCGAGGTTAACGAGAGTTTGAGTATCAATAATTCTGCAATACAACTATCAACCCATTCATCTGACACATGAACAGTAGAAAAGTACAATTTATTAATTTATAATATGACTATCAAACTATTTACTAGTTTTTAAGATTTGTCATATAGATACCTCAGCAATTTTTAATTTCTTGGCTTGTTTCTTTAAAGTAAGTTTCTGAGTACGGGTCAGCTTTGGCTCTTCTTTCAGAGAGGGATCCTTCTTCATGGCAGCTTTGTGTTTACGTTGTCGCCGTTCACGTAGCGCCGCCATACGTTCTCCCTTCATATCCTCTGCTTCCACATCTTGCTGAAAGAAATGCATAAATATTATTTACTTTAATCTGAATATGTATACTGCTCAAACTTAAATAAACAGTTCTGTATACACAATAACTCAGTTTCAGCTATGTTATGGAACTAAAACCATCACCAAAACTTTTGGATATAATATAAATGAAATCAAAATAAAAATCTATCACCAATCTGATATTTATTTTGCAGTCTAATACATAATGACCGTACCTAATTGTTTTTTGACGCTATTTATGATTCACTGTGATTATACTTCATTTCAAATAATAACCAAAAATATTTGACCATAATGCTAAAATATTATGCATACATCGAGTACCAAAATGACATATCTGTAATATGTATATCTGCTGAATTTGTTTGCCCAAAACATATAATGACAATAAGAATCTATGCTAAATCTTTTGGATTATTTACTCTTATTTTCAGAATGTCAAGTGTAGAGATAATACTATTTAATATAATTTAAAGCAACTCACATATTTAGTCACTACGACGTAACAAACAGACAGACAAGAACTACAACATTTTTAATTCATTTTCATTAACAATTTTAATAGTAAAGACTTTTAATTCCTCTTAAGTTACTTAAAACATAATAAATGTACGTACTGGATAATCAAGTTGTTCCATGGGATCATGCAGGGCTCTCATAGTGCTATTGATACGTAAGGAGAAGTCACGGCCAGACTCTCCTGGTAGTTTCTTCAAACGGGCTATGGGATTTTTACCAGCTTTGGAGACTCTCCCATCATCTGAAAAAAATTAACACACAATTAAATATCTTTATTTATTCATACTTAATAAAATAAAATGTTCCTAGAATTTGTTTTTTAAATATAGATTTTAATAATTAAAACTAAAAGATTAATTAGTGGTGCTTAATTCTGAAAGCGTTTTGTTCTGTCTTTTTGTTCTGTTTGGACCATAAGCATAAGTAATTCCAAATTAAAAACAACTTTGTTCACATATGGTGAAAATAAGTATATGAGCAATTTTGGACTAATTAAGATACTATTAGGTAAATATATGTTTTTATTTTATTAAAATCTTGTTTTAAAATAAGTAAATATTGACAAACACAATTCCTAAATAATTAGTGATTCACTGAAAATTGACAGACCTTTCAATGTAATTTTCTTGCTTTTCTTCTTTTTATTATGTTCTTTATTTTGAAAGGCAAAGAGCTGCGTTACAGATTTTGGGATAGGTTGTTCATCTGGATCCTTCGGCGGAGCATTTATTTTACCCTTAAGACTAAAACATAAATTTTGTTAGTACAAACAATTATGAAATAATGTTATCCTTATACTTAAAGCACAATTTAGATCCTTTATTTAGAAAATACAGGAACATGTGAATTGTGTATAAATAAACGCAAGGAAATGAAATTACCTTTGCAAGCGCCTTGCTTGTTGCACTAAAGGATCTTTTACTCCACGATGTTTTTTAGCGGGTATTTTACGACCCATTTTAACTGATCATTCGAGTTTTTGTTCGTAAGTTATAATATTGTGTACACAAACTTTGCTGTTTACAATGTGTAGTCCTTTTTGGTTAAGTACACACTACACAGTACACTTAGTTATCTGCCAATGTCACTGTCATTTTATTTTAGGTTAAATCAAAGATTGTAAAAGTAAAAGATATCGTGTCATATATACCATATCATATTATGTTTTAATTATTCAGAATTTTGTGCTCATATACTATAAATAAACTAAAAATAAAAATAATTGTTTATTTTTTCATTTAAAAAGGCCGATCTTGACTATTTTAAAATATTATGATCATTATCATATTAAAACTTAAGGCGAAGTATATACTTAGGTGGTATATCATATTTATTGATACCAATTTATTAACGCGTAAACGATAACCTCTCTCAAATTATAATAATCAATTTTGGTAATTTATGGAACCTTTACTTCATACATATGGAGAATATACTACTACTGGACTATTTTTGAGTGAAACTCGTGTGAAATCTAGCCTCTCCTTAAAATAGTTTTACACTTTCATATTTGACAGATAAATCAAATCGGTAAAAATATAAATAAATATAGGAATATTAATGATTATTAAAAGTATAATATAATTAATAATGTAATAAATGATGCATTATATGTGTACCCAATATATTTAAATATTAAATTAATTTAAATATACCTTTGAAATTGTATTGTCTTTGGTACTTCAAAACGTCAAGGGTGCATCGTACGATAGTGATTACGATTAGCGAATGGATGATTTGAGTTGTGCAGGAGGGGGCTTGTTTTTAGCAGCAAGCAAGGTCGTTCTTTGTGTCAAAAAATTCTACTAGTGACGAATACTTAGTTTTTGTTATTTACAAGGAGTGAGTGACTGTTTGTGCTCAGTAACAAAGGTCGTAGAGCGCGTATGTCGTTAATAGTAATCAATATTTAAAGAAACTCGTAATTTCGAACGTTCCAATGAGTTTGGGAGGAGGTCACAGTACAGAGGGAACAAATGCAGGAGGAATATTTGTTCAGTTTAATCAAGATTGCACGTAAGTAATTTATTTTGTATTGGTGTTTTAAAAATGAAAGAGAAAGCTGACCAAAGACGTAAGGGAATATATCGCCCTTTTAAAAGGCGATCAAGTCCAGCTGTGACATCGAACGTCAAGGCTACTACTATCCTAGAGTCTTTCCGATGCCTATTACTAAAACATGGGCGTACAATTGCGCCTTGGGTAACAAACACAGCTTGCGTTATTGTACGATGATGCAATATGTCAATGCCAATATTTTCGTAACAATGAGCAAAAATCAGATGTTGTATACAAACAAAAAACTCACGACCAACGGCTCTCAGTTAGAGCTATTAAGTTGAAATATTTTATGTAGTGTAATTTTAATTAACACATTAAATAGATCTTATAATTTTAAAATTTTGTTATTTAACATGATGTTAAAAATTACTTTTAAAAAATGATAATATCTTCACACTAAATAACAAAGCTATTATCTTGTTTAGTCAATTAATGTCCATTATTTTTATTCTGTTATTAGGCAATATTTATTATAATTTCTTAATGTTAATTTTATAATAAAAATATGTTACATTTATTATTATTTAATTTTTATTATTAACACTAAATGATTGATTGGATTGATATTGTATTATTTCAGTCCTATAAAAGTAAAGAATATTAGAATAAATGTTTATTTATAATAATATTTATAAATATTATAACTTTTACTATACTTCTTTCTAGGTTAGGCTTTTCTGTAAGTGACACTCAGAAGCAATTACATGAAAAGCAACCACAATATATCTATAATGCTTTTTAATTTATCTTGTGCAGGAATATTCCAAAGCACAACATACAAATAATCATAGTGATAGTAACCCAAGTATTTCACAATGTTTCTTATACTCATTTTTTTTTTCTTTATTTAATCAACCCAAGAAAACATTAATAATTTTTTTTTTTTGGGTTAAAACATTTTCCACAACATGGTCTAATTAAAGGAAATAATATTAGTTATAAATGGACATCAAGGCATGGATAGTATGTTTCATTGAAAATGAGGTAGTGCCTTATAAATTACCATGCCTGCATTCCAAAGATTAATAGTCTATTCTAACTACAGGAGAAATAGAAACAAATATAACAACATTGATAATATTCACATATAATATAATTGTTTGACTTCTTAATAATCAATGCTATTCAATTAAAAAATTTAAATGCCAGGTTATTTCAGAACTATGACAGTAAAATTATAGTAGATATAAGTGGTTAAGTGAAATAGTGTTTTTTGATAACAATAATTTAATCAAGAACTCTTTGTAGTTTATAATCTATTAGCAAATCATATGGAATATTTAAATTTAATATATGTTTATCAACTCTGTTGATTGGAAAAGGCTGTAGATAAATATACTTGTCTTATTATTATGAAATTATAAGTAATGATGTGATTGTGTATTTTGTAGGTCCCTAGTAGCAGGCAGTAGTAGTGGCTATCATTTGTTTGCGCTGACTCCTGATGATGGAATTGAAGAAATATATGCAAGCCGGTCAGGCCAGGACACCTGCCTGGTGGATCGACTCTTCAGCAGTTCCTTGGTCGCCATTGTTACAGTTTCAGCTCCCAGGTTTGTAACAGCTTACTATATTCATACAGAGGAAAGACTTTTTCATATTATTTGTTTTGTATGTAGGAAGTTACGCAGCTTTGGTAGGTGATCCTATGTTGTGTCTGGCCTCTAATTATTCCAGTTACCGTTGTTGTCAATATAAATAATCTAAGACACAAAAACAAATGAATTAGTAATTTATTTTAAAATAATTGTTGCATTTATTATTCATTTTAACTACTTTATAATTTGCAAATAATACAGTCATAACTTTGCACCTGTTACAATAAAAATGGATTTTGTATACACAATATAAGTAATGACTTTACATATCTTCGCAGAAGTCTTTATATAAATTGAATTATAGATGTAATATTGTATATGATAGTTTTTTCAAGCTAAGTTTAAAGAGAAGTCAACTTTATCTAAAGTTTAAGAGGATTTAAAGTGTTTGGATACCACTTCCATTCACCATCAGGTGGAGTGGAGTCATATGCCAACTCGAATAGAAAAAAAAAAATTGATAAAATTTTTTTAAAGATTTAAAATAAGAAGATTAGAATAAATATATTATCTTATTATTATATATGTAATAAAAATTAATTTAAAGCAACTAAGTATATACTATACGCGCCTCGCACACGCAAAAAGTAGAGGAAAACGGTTTGTAGGGGGGATTTAATGGCATAAGATATCGTCATCATCACGTCGTTTTCCGTCGCGGCATTCGAATTCGTTATTCGGATAGATGTTACAAATCAATAATTTGAGACGTATAGTGAGATTTATTGAGTATAAATCTATTTACTACAAACATATGAAGTCCCGTTCAGTTAATTAATTGTTTTTTGTTTAATGATAAATTAAACTCAATAAATATAATATAAGTTGTATTTTTTGTTGTCTTCACTCTCTCTCAATGCACAATAAAAGAATTATTTTACAATTTCTAAATAATCTTATATTCGTAACGGCAAGTGTCCAAAAGAATTGAATAAATCGACCGGAAGAATATTATAATATATGCCTATCCAGATTCGAACAACCTAATAGTCCACAACGTAAATAAGACCTCGGAAGACTTTCTCTTATTTAGTGGACAGATATTTTAAATGCATACATAAGTAGTACCTAATTCCAGTAATATTATAAAGCATTTGAATAGGTACACCAGGAAATAAAATACCGTCTATATACATGTAAAGATTACTTGTATTGATAATCATCGTTAATCAATATCATTAGTCAGTAAAGAAAAATATTATGGAGCATATAGAAAAACGAATTAAATTATATTTTGCTTCGTTGTCGAGATTAGCCAATAGTAGTATTGACAATAATTGTTCGAATAATTTCAAATGTCATAATGACGTCATAGTGGCTCCCTAAGTATTTATACATGTAATAAAATTGTTCTGTCTGTTTGTAATAATAAAAACCGCTTTTTACTAAATTCACGTTTATGTGTAATATTTTTTAATTTTGTCTGTCTGTTTGTTCCTCCTAATCTCTAGAACGGCTGGACCGATTTTGAAGGTGCTTTGACTGGCAAAAATCTGACTTTATAAATAGTATATTAGGCTATGAAAAATAACTTTTTTTTAATTTAAATGTGCACAATGTCGCGGGTACATCCAGTTAGTGCTAATAACAAATCGCAAAGCCATCTAATTCTATCATTCTAAGCAAATTCAGTTTCAATGTCATACAAATAACCCTTGTTTTCTTAAAAGAACATTAATCTGACTTAAAAAAAATTACCGCGCTCGGTTTTATATTTACTAACGAATTGTTTAATGTCATTGCCTCCTTATGACGTTTTAAACACAATGAGCAGTAAGTAGTAGCAGTAGACCTTTATCGTTTACCTTTTATCTCTCGAATTGGGGTTACGATGTATGTGTAGTGGAAGGGCGCGTGGGCTCGTCGTGAACTTGGCCGTGTTATTGTAGAGCGCGGACACACCTGCGCGATACGTGCCATCTTCCCCAAAAATTTTAAAGGAATATATTTTATACTATATAACTTTTTGATAGACATCACCCCAAAAACTATCTCATTCGAGTAGACTTATATCTGTTTAGAAACACTTTTGTTTTTCGTTAATTTTAACCGTCTATGGTAAACAAAACCATTTTAGACATAAAAAAGAACATCAAGGTTCAAGTAATTTATATTAATTAATATAGTTTTAAATAAATATATAACATCTATAAAACTCTACACTAATAACCTAAATAATTGTTACAAGCATAAATCGTAATATTTGGAAGCCAATAGGTCCATAGATGTATACGACTAGATTCATTAAAAGAAGATCATCTTGTGTATAGCAATATATTTCTAATAGCGACGCCCACGCGCTATGTTTAAATATTGTTGGTATTACGTAGAAACTATTTCATAATAATACGAAATGCTAACTATAAGTGATACGCGTGGCCTAAGCTGTTGGCACGCGCTATAGTTGAATACTTGCTTCAACTACGTATATTTCGACATATGTCGTGAGTGTAAATTGAAGTAAAATGTATTTTAAAAAATGTTTTTTTTTAGAGAATAAAGTTACTTTTCAACTCGTAGATATCTTTCAACAAGGAAAACGTGACGTCGCATCGTAGTCGAGTAATACTCACTCGATAAATTTACGTATATGTTGTTATTGCGTTGAAGCGATAAGTATCGAAGCGAAATGAACGTTTGATAGTTTTCTGTATAAAATTCGCTTTTTGTTGTTGTTTTCTGTTTTTCACTTTAATAGATGAATAAACTAGATGAAGTAAACGTTACAAAATTGTCCCATTGCTGAGAAGCGTGCTCTCTTGATGAGGTTTAGAGTACGTTGTTCCAAGACGGATTGGAGGACACACGTACTCGTATAGTAGATTCTGTTTCCAAACACACGTTTCCTTTCGAGAGGCACGAATTAAGTTATAAATCAAAATACACCCATAAATTTAGTGGTGTATGTCCGCGCTGAATCTTGGTGAATACTAAATAATATACTACTCGAGCAATTGCTACCCAAATTCCGCTTATCAAGTTAACAAATATTAATATAAGATGTTTATGATAACCCTACCGTTCGCTAACCAGCTCAAAAAACTGTAGATGTAGCGCACGCGTGTATGCAAATTATTCTAATCACACAAGAGGTTGTTTTGATATCACTGCGCGTGGCACACATTTCGTTACGAAATCGCAATAAAAAATATGATAATCGCTTGTATTTGCGTATGTTTTTGCGCTATCCTTACCCGATGTCGCCGCGTCGCGTCGGCGTGTGACGCGAATGTCACGCGACGATACGCTGACGCGCTAAACGCGACGGCTCTTAATTGTTATATTCAATTTATCCATTGTTTTCAACTGTAAACATATTTTAATTAACGCGATTTTTTCGTTGCTTTTATAGAAAATGATACAAAATATTTTTTTTTTTTTTTTTGATGTTAAGAGTACATGGGTGAATGAACTCTGTATCTTGTCTTGGTTGAGTTTTGTTTAAACCCAACACATCATATATTGAGAGCCTAGTTGGCCAGAAGTTAGAACGCGTGTATCTTAACCGATGATTACGGGTTCAAACCCAGGCAACCACTGAATATTCATGTGCTTAATTTGGGTTTCTAATTCTTCTTGTACTCGGCGGTAAAGGAAAACATTGTGAGGAAACCTGCATGTGACAAATTTCATAGAAATTCTGCCACATGTGCATTCCACCAACCCGCACTGGAACAGTGTAGTGGAATATGTTCCAAAGCCTTCTCCTCAAAGGGAGAGGAGGTCTTAGCTCAGCATTGGGAAATTTACTGTTACCACTTTTTTTACTTTTATATATAGAAGGAATTTACTGGAGGACATAAAATACATATATATGTACAGATATTATAAATATACAGTTAATTCATAGATATTTGCAATAGTAAAAAATATTATACTTATTTAATTGAAAATTTAACAATTATAATCGATAAGACATGGTACATGTAATCATTTTTTTTAAATAGCTATGAGTTCTCATATATGAATATTCTTGTTAAGCAACGCTACCTAAACGAATTTACGTTACAATAAATTATGTTAGTCCATAAAATTTTAACACTTAAAAATCCGATAATGCGGTACACGTGTGTACGTTTATACTATTTAATAGTTTTAGCGTCTTCTTGCTGGTAACATTTTTACTTCTTTTTTAAATTATATTATATTGGTGGTAGGGCTCTGTGCAAGCCCGTCTGGGTAGGTACCACCCACTCACCAGTTATTCTACCGCCAAATAACAGTACTCAGTATTGTTGTGTTCCGGTTTGAAGGGTGAGTGAGCCAGTGTAACTACAGGCACAAGGGATATAACATCTTAGTTCCCAAGGTTGGTGACACATTGACGATGTAAGGAATAGTTAATATAAATTCTTACTGCGTCATTGTCTATGGGTGACCACTTACCATCAGGTGGCCCATATGCTCGTCCGCCAACCTATTCCATAAAAACAAAACAATATTGGTTTAAAATTATTCTTAAACTATACTATAGATTCAAACTAGCAACTTTTCGGTCTGTTTGTTTGTGTGTTGCTCTTTTATAGCCAAAACACCGAACTAAATTTATTGAAATTTAATTCGCTTAATCGAGGTTGTACCTTAAGTCGAAAGAGATAGATGAGGCATAACCATTTTCAAGTCTAATGATCCTGATAATCTGAAGATCAACGCCTAAAACACGACCGAATCCTCGGATGACAACTAGTTCTTATATGATTATATATCGGTTTCATTGTTGTTTCAGGAAGCTAATCGTGTGCCACTATAAAAAAGGAACTGAAATATGCAATTACAGTTACAGTAATACGATTCTCGCTGTAAAGCTGAACCGATCCGTGAGATAATTTTTTTTTGTATTATAATTTTATATAAAATATGGTACGAACAGAGGACATATGAAAGTATTTTATTTTCACAGAGGCTGATTGTATGTTTAGAAGAGTCGCTTCACATTCATAACATTCGCGATATGAAAATTCTCCACACGATCCGCGACACGCCGCCGAACCCGCGCGGACTGTGCGCGCTCTCCCCCTGCGTCGACCACTGCTACGTGGCGTACCCCGGCTCCAGCGCCGTTGGGGAGGTGCAGATTTTCGACGCCGTGCATCTGGTACGTCCCACTACTAAAGTCTCCACCGGGGACTTCCCACTCAAGCTGCAACAGACGTATAAACTTCCCATCACCCTTCCAGAACGCTAAGTGCGTAATCAGCGCGCACGACAGCCCACTGGCGGCGCTCGCGTGGTCCATGTGCGGGCGACGCCTGGCCACCGCCTCCGAGCGGGGCACCGTCATCCGCGTGTTCGCCGTGCCCGAGCGCACGCGACTCTACGAGTTCCGGCGCGGAGTGAAGCGCTGCGTGTCCATAGCGTGCCTCGCCTTCAGCGCGTGCGGGGCCTACCTCGCGGCCACGTCCAACACGGAGACGGTCCACGTGTTCCGGTTGCAGGAGGGCGCGGCGGGCGCCGTCGGGGCGGGCGCGGCAGTGGGCGCCGGCGAGGAGGGCAGCGCCGGCGCCGGGCCCGCGGGCGCCGCCGAGGCCGGCTGGATCGACTGGATTTCGCAGGCGGTGTCGGCCGGCGCGGGCTACCTGCCCGCCCAGGTGGCCGACGTGCTCACGCAGGGTCGCGCCTTCGCCGCCGCCCGCCTGCCGCGCCCCGCGCGCCGCGCCGTCGCCGCCGTCACCATGTAAGTGCGCCGAGCGCGCGACCTCGAGCGCGCGGACGGTCAGTCAGACGGTCGGCTGTTGCAGCGTGGCGCGGACGGCGCGGCTGGTGGTGGCCACGTCGGACGGCGTGGTGTACGTGTACTCGCTGGACGCGCAGGAGGGCGGCGAGTGCGCGCTGCTGCGCACGCACCGCCTGCTGGACGCCGGCACGCCCGCGCCGATACACTCGCAGGAAGGTATGTACTGAGCGTTTGCGGTGACGTCGATCGATTCGTTTATTGGATTTAAAAGTACCGAAGTATTGATCGCTAGCATTTACGACCGGTTTAGTCAGTACGCGAGAGCTACTTGTATGAGTACCTAGCAGTGCCAGTAGCGGGCGCGGCGCGCGGCGCGGTCTCGTGGCCGCGACCAACCGCCACCGCCCTACATTCAGCCTCTCTCTCGTCTCCGGCCCTCTTCCTAGTTCCGCTCACCCGCACGCTTCACATCCTCCGCTCACCAAACGCGCAAGGGACCTACCACCTGTATGTGTTGAGTACCAAGTGGGCCTTCGCCGAGTCCCTTCACTCTCAAACTTCTGCGAACAACTATTACCTCAACTCGACGACACACTCCGGCTCGTGCCACCGACCTTTCGCGGCTTCGGTGGACGACCTCTATATTTTTATTAAATATATTCTATCATACACCTAACACTTTCTCATTCACCCTCATCTTCTAAAATGTATTCATTCAATTCGTACCATCAATAATATATATGCATATATATGAACATCTTTCCCGCCTTCATCTCATACGTCGCAGCGAAATATCTGAATGTATGTACATACAGTAGGAGATCCATACATATACCTTTATATTATATAAGTATATTTGACATTGTGATGTACGACACCACACTCCCGCAGCCGCGGCGGGCTGCAGTTACGCGGGCGCGCTGCGCGGCCGGCTGCCGGACTCCATGACAGGTAGCTAGCCGCCGCCGCCCTCTCTCTTGCGCTCCGTTTGCCTCCCGTTAAGTCTACTTCGCTCGCTTCCTCTAACCCCCGTTCCTTGACCCCGCGCTTGCGCTTCTCCTCTCTCCTCCGAAACTGCTCCGTTTCGATCGGGCTACCGGCCCCTCCTCCGCTTGCTCGACCACTGCCGACGTCCGCGCTCGCCGGTCCTGCGCCGGCGAGGGCCACGGCGTCTCACCGCTTGCCGAACTATATTTCGTTAACTGTAGAGAGTTGTAGACGAACATAGATGTGTGAGTATACGTTTTAATACGAAGAACGAGCGCCTCGTTTCCGACGAAGTACGTCACGAGGAGGATCGGTCCGCCGGAGCTCACCGGTCGGTCCGTCTATATCGCGTCGCAAACGAATCGATGCGCTGCGACGAAATATTCTAACGATAAGTGAATAAACTACCTGTCGGAAATGCTCGTGCTTACGATTAATGCCGAACGTATCGATAAATTACTATACAAATAACGATATGAAGAGAATTACTTAATCGTAGAGCCTTATCGTTATTGTTAAACTTGGATGTGGTGCTGTGTATTTAATTAAAGCTTATCGATTAACAAAAGAAGTTGATTTGTTATACTTTAGTCGAATACGTTCACAAGTAACTAAATCCACGGTCAACTATTTCTGAATTTCTCTATTAGCTTTGCTCCTTGCTAAGGCACAAATACTATATATAATATTGATTATTAGAAGTTGCGTTCTTCTGCCACGACGTCACTATGTGATTCCTGCTATTGATAATTTTAAACAAGATTATGTATTTCTACAAGGTACGAATATTTCCGATGAGTAAAGTTCATTCACAATAGACACGTCGGCCGACACCGAGACTGACGCCAGGCTGGCCACAGGTAAGTGCTGCGTCGACCGATCCTCCCGCGCTGTCGCTCGCTAACCGCTAACGTGTTCCGTCCCTACACATGTACATATATACGTCACTTTCTTCCAATTCGTTTGTACAATCGAATCGAACGAATCGAATAGTATTCGTAATCGATTTTAGTGTGTCGATTATGTTCAATTTTGGTGCAATTTGAATTGGAATAGTCACAGCTTTCACATATATTATCGATGTTTTAAATTGCTTTTGCTTTCTGAATTATTTATCTTCAATGTAAAGCGACACTGCATTTTGTTTAGCGTATGCACAGATCCCTCGAATATGTCAAAATATTTACATGTTTACAATAATCGACGTAAAATTGTCAACGCGATTATTTGCCGTATTTTATATGTAACTAACCGATCTAATAAAGTAATAAATTCTACATAATGGCGTTAACAGATAATAATTAATGCGAACACGCTACACAAAGTGAAGTGCCGCCACGATTATTGTTCGTGTACAAAAGTTTCGTAGGTTCCGTAGTCACAAAAACTATCGCAAAATATTTTTCTTAATTTAAAGTTAATATATTATTGGTTGATTCTTCTCAAACATAAGATTAGAGACTTATTCTGCGAAATATATATCATATTTTTTTCCTAAAATTTTTATTCTGATGCTGTCTAGATATAAAAACACGCAAGCATCTAAAAATAACTCAAATCAAAACAATAGATAAGAGTCAAAGGCACGAAACATGTCTGCAAAGAAATGATTATATGAAAATAGTATAATCGTTTTGATAGATTTAACTGTAGTAACTTTTTTTAAAGAGTTCATGTATATCTCATTATCATCATTATCCAGGGCCGTATGTAGAGGAGGGCAACCGGGGCAACTGCCCTGGGGCCTCCACATTAGTGGGGGCCACAGTTTTCAGCAAGTTAACAAATACCGAGATATAGTCAAATTATAATAATGTTATTATTTAATATATTAAAAGTTACCGATACAAGTAAATAAATCATAGCTTACTGATTGAAATAAAAAAAGTAATTATTTCATGATACTATAATTATTAGGTTGTTCACGCTTTTATTTGTCTAGGGCCCCCACTGCTTTGTGGCCCGGGGGCCTCCAGACCATCAAATCCGACTCTGTCATTATCACTAGAGTGTTGGCTGGATACATTATTTTTAATTAATAGCAGTCATATTTACGATAACACGAGTCTTTAGTTGACCACGTCATTTTAAAATTAATTGTCTTTGAAATTTTACTCGAATACCGTTCAATAGAACGTAAACTGCAAATAGATGCGTGGCAAGTGTGATCTCATTCGTATTATGGTATCAAGTATTAAATGAAATATGTTTTAAACTTAGATCATCTTACTGAATGAGGATTCTAAAAACAAATGTAGTCGAACTATTTCGATACACGTATAAAAAACTTTGTCTCGAAATGTGTTCTACTTTGACTCTTTTTTAAAAAATATATATTCTTGGCACTTAACCCTGTGACAAACAAGAAGGTCAAGTCATGATGCAATATGTATTTGAGTTTGACTGCGGAACTCTACTGAAACTAAGATTATGCCTAGTGAACTCTTTAATTTAATTATTAGTGGAATACAACAATACTTTTTGGAGACTTAAGAATCGAACACATTTAATATAGACTTCGCATGTGTTTGAATTTAGAAGTCAAATTGTGTATCTAATTTATGATATTGACGCTCTAAAAATTATAACTGAAGCGTTATAACACCTTGAATAACTGTTTGCAATAGGGATTTATTTCTTAATAAGACCATTCAACTGCACATCCATTTTATATCTTAACATAATTCAAAAAACTATTTATTGTAATAATGAAAAGTTATTTAGTATCTCTTCAGTATATGACTGTTATTGTTATAATTGTTATTGTTTCTCCTTCGTTTGAAGGCTCTTCTATGTTCGATCCTTAAGGTTCCGGCGTGAATACAGTATAGATTGTCAAAAGCGAATTTTTGTTATCTTAATTGAAATAATTATTAACATTTTTGATGTTTATTTCATAATCAAAGCGAAGAAAATATGTTCCTTGTTATTTGCATGTTTATTGAATAATGATACGAATATCGTTGATTAGCGACGATGCCGTGTCACTGGTGTTGGTGTGATCGTTGGTAATTTGTCAACGCACTCTGTACATACATACATCCAGCTCGACGTCGTCTGCTTCGTGTGATCCTTGTCAGCTGACGCTGATTATTATAGGGGTATTGCAAATCGTTTCCTCGAAATTAAGAGACAAGAAGGTAATATACACTGATTGAATCAGTTAATTAGTTCTGACATATAGTCGCGCGCGCTTCTTCTCATTTAATTTCGTGGTGACGTCAGCGAAGAGCTCGCTCGGATCACACGGAGTCCCGGTCGACGTCGGCTCGGCCTCCGCTAAGAGTGAGCGCGTGTGCAGAGTCGGAGCGCGCGCAGGAGCTGGGCGCGGCTCTGGCCGGCTCTCCGCCGCGCGGCGCTTTCGACCTGCGCGACCACAGACACTTCCCGCCGATGCGCGCGTCGCCCGCCGCGCCCGCCGCCCCCGCGCCCGCCGCCCCCGCGCCCGCCGCCGACCAGTAGCGCGGACGATCTATCGCAATCTCAGAACGTGTACATTGTATTTAAAATTTTAGAAAAATTTAATCGTATAGACACGCATCGATGACCTCTCTCCCCCTTGTCCGCTCCGATTTTGTTAAAACTTCGGAGTTCTCCATTGGATCGTTGTTTTTATCCGCACGAGATAATGTAGCCTCGTTGACTTAAAGTAAAGCCGTCGGATGTGATAAAAATCGTCAGTTGATTCTTACTTTTCGACGAAAATAAAAAAAAAATAATAACTTTGTTATAAGTAAAAAAAAATATTTACATTTTAAGATTGTGTAAGAAAATTTGAATATATGGCGAATGACGAGAATTTGTAAGACCACCTGATATGATTACTCGATGTGGACGAAGACAACGAGCCATATCGAGGTATTCTGCGTCGCGCTGTGCAAGTGCGTGCGGCCAACTGTACATAGCATTACGTGTATACTATACGAGGCACCTGTAATATAAACCTATATTATTTTAAATTTAGACTTTGCGATGTGATAGCCCCCGATGGCTGTTTATGCTGTGATTGTTTCGAATGTATGTCTAATTTTATCGATTTAAAACTGTATGAAGTCCGCTGCATAAAAAAATAAAATAAAGTTTGTAGATAAAAAAATTGCGGCAAGTACAAGACACGTATAATTTTAGTAAAAAAATCATTGCTCACGCTGCTTTACATATCAGAATATGACATAATTGACGTTTTATTAATCTGAAATCCTTCGCCGACCACGCGAAGTGGACGATGGTAGGTGTGGCGCGAGTGCGTCGGTAGTCTGTGACCACAGTGAAGTACAACACTACACTATGATTTATAATATATGTATATTGATAATTATATTTTTATTGTCGCTGTCTTCGAACCGTGCCGCTATTTATTGTCTCATCTGATGTTTTAAAACAAAATTGTAAATATTGATTAGTAATAAATATTTTTACAAAACCCAATCCTTTGCTTTTTATTATTATCTGTTCATAGTATAATATATAGTTAGTAATTTTAGAAGCATAAGACAAGGAAACTAATCATTCTTTCATATTTTCGTAATTATAAACTCCTTGTAGGTATATCTATATAGGTCATACCTACCTTTAATAAACAACAACTGTACACCTTTAGTTCTACTAAAAGTAAATTTATGAAGGAAAAATATGGTCTTACTCCGTGATAAGTGATTACAAGCTGTAATCTTTTGTAGTTATTAGTTGGCAGTATTTTCTCTGTAGTGTCTCGCAAATCATATAAAGCCGTAAGTCCTGCAGCGCTCAAAATCTGTCTGATTGTGTTGGATTAGGAGAGGGTAGTAGTGTTTCCACAAACTTTTACATACCTCTGCAATTGACTATTTTATGTTGTAAATGGTAGCTATGTCCAAAATCGGACGAATGACGTCATCATCACTGTTTTCATTAATCTATAGGGAGGATTTGTTGGAGAAAGAAACAGCTTCGTGTACAGCGCACACTGTATTTATCTGCTCTTTGTATAAAACTTACTGCGACACCCAATATGAAGACAATTATATTAATATAATAAATAAACATAATTTGAAATTCGAACAATATTTTCTCATGATAATATCGCAAATAATATAACTCATCTTCACACATGCAAATCCTGGATCATTTAATGTATGTAAAAAGTGATATCGAATAATGATCACATTATGATATAAATTAATTACACTTGCAACACCGAAAAAGAAAAAATGTTATTTACAGTGATATCTGACAGAAGCGTTTTAAGAACATTCATTAGTCACACGAAAAGCCTTAATATTTTATAAAATAATTTGTACAAAGCTTTACCAGATAAATGTACAAGTATTTTAGGTTGAAATATTTCCGAAAATCAGTGAATAAGCTATTACCATTTCCTTTACTTTTAAAATGTAATTGGAAGCAATTTAACAAAATGGATATATTCGAACAAATTTAAGCATCGGTATTCTCGGTATTAGTATTTATAGGTATTGATAAAGCAACTGGTGACACTCCTGTGATCTGAATCTGACTAATCAAACGATATGAAACGAATAAATACAAAACGATTTGTAAATCCACATTAAAATATGAATCGAATACAACTCTATATTATATTTTATATTGAAAAGGTCAAATTATAAAAAAAAGTAAAACAATAAAATCAGAAATAAAAAGTGTAATTAAATTAAAATCAATGAATACAGACATACTTTCATTTCAAAGTTAAGAAGTAATTATTTCAATATAGGCTATGGATCTTTGGAGTTCGGATCCTTTTCGTTGAAACACGTCCAATTTGACATCTGCATTTTTGATGAAAAGATTACTGTAACTTTGCCGCTCTGAAGCTAGCAGCATTTGATATTATAATAATCTCAATCGCTCAATACATTAAATACATATCTGACAAACAACTTCATTATAAACCAGAGCCAGCTCGGGTTACGAACTCTTTTAAATTGATTGAAATAGTAAAAGTTGAAAATATTTTTTTTTTCATGAGCCATTTTCGAACGCCTTAACATTTAAGAGCGGCAAAATAACAAGACGTTAAAATACAATTTACTTCTATGCGAGTTGATTTTGATTGTATTTTTTTAAGCAATTGCTTTGCAATAAACTACAGCTAGTGTCCATTCCTTGGAATTTCCTGGAATTTAATCATTTTTACGTTCATTTGCAAATGCTCAGCCGAGCCTTGTATCAATATACACTGGGCGCGTTTCGAGATTAGCAACTCCATTTAACGAGATCGCTTTAAACATTTTAAGTAGAAATTGTATAAAACTAAGAACTAGCGCGCACTGGTAACTTTTGTCACGGTGACTGTTTCGTCACTCTTATCGAGTCCATGAATATGTATGGAGGTGCGCGCACATTACGACGTGACATTTGTGTCTGCATCTGTACATATTCACGGATTTGACAAGAGTGACGAAACAGTCACCGTGACAAAAGTTACCAGTGCGCGCTAGTTCTAATAGTTACGTGAATTGGATAAACTTCCGTTTGGCCCACATCTAAGATTGATCTGGGTTTTGGTACAAACGTGGATATCAATGCGCTGATGATTAATTAAAATACGCGCAACATTTTATTTTCAAGGTCGAATCTAGTAAATCTCATTTATTGTTTTTATAAGTAAGTATTAAAAAATGTAGGCTTTGTGATACATTTTTTTATTCAATACAATTTAGTGTAGAATCTAGATCGAATCTCAAATAATTTGATAGACCATAGAAAACAAATGTACCAAAACTTTGACCAATCAGAGTTTAGGACTAAACGGAAGAACACGCCAACACTTTTATGATTGTTCTTTCACGTCTTTTAAACTTCTTTGATATAACGGAGCTCCGGAGCGCTATCACAGACTTTTCTTACAAGAATATAAAAAAAATATTGACGAATAAATAATTTAGATAATAATAAGAGCAAAATTAACAAACACAATGTACATACAGCTCATAATTGTAAATATTGAAATATAACTACGCAGTACGTTCTTCAGTGAATACAAATAGAATAGGGTACAATAAAATAGCATTTATTTCCAATGTCTTAAAGTAAATAATAGAACAAATCGACACTAGCGACTAACAACTTCTAGTTCCCGGCGCCGCGCGCTGTCTTTAGTATAAAAGTGAACCCCCCCGCTGATATTCTTCTATTTACATCGCGTTTCTGAAAACATACAAAAATAAATTAAATACACAAAAGTAATTGATTAATCGTAGATACTTCTGACTATTTAGATCAGCAATATCATCGAGACACAGTAGTAACCTACTGCTTTGATCTTTTTAATGGTTCGTTAGGTTGAGTTGTATACGAAACAATGTCAAGCGAGGTCCTTTTTTATAGTTTTGCAAAGATTGAATGTATTATATAATGTTGACGTACATGTGTCAATGTTGTGTATAGCTGGGCGCAGTCGGAGTAGCAGGAGGTAACGTTAGACAGTTAGGTACGACAGTATTGACAATTAAAAATAAATAAATTTGATCTCGTAAGTACAACTCATTACATTACCCGACAAAGGTTCGCACTTAATTCTAATGGATAAACGATGGATTACAAGGAGACTTTTGACTGAGGTAAAAATAAATCTAATGAAATCAATAAAGCCTCGTGAATCGCGTCACACTCGCCTCGGCATGGCGCACATCTCGCAGGCGTCCATGGGCGCCGCGTTGTGGAACGTGCACAGCGGGCACGTCCACACGGCCGCGTCCGCGCCGCCCGCCTCCGCGCCCGCGCGCGCCTCGCCCGCCGCCTCCGACTCGTCGGCGGCGCGCGCGAGGCGCAGCAGCGTGGCGGCGTGCGGCGCGCCGCGCCACGCCTCGGCCGCGGCCGCGTCGCGCGCCAGCACCGCGTCCAGCAGCGGCTGCAGCTGCTCCAGCGTCAGCGGCAGCGCCTCGTTGCTCGCCATGTACAGCAGCACGTGGAAGTCGGACACTGCGTCGAGGAAGGAGGGCGCCTCCTGCAGGTGGCAGTGCAGCGCGCGCAGCGACTGCACGTGCCGCTGCAGCGGGCGGTTGGCGGGCGGGAACGTGGCGCGCGGGCTGAAGGTGGGCTGCTGCGTGGTGGGCGCGACGCCGCACGGCACGTCCACCAGTAGGTACGCCACCGGCAGCCGCTTCGCCGACACGCCCACCTCGTTGCCGTACGCGTCTCGCTCCTGATGACCGAAAAATAAATACTTATAAATATAATATTTTTAAAATAGTAGGTATCTTTTGCAAGAGAAAATGTTAAAACAAATATATAATGAAAATTGAAAAAAAAAACAGGAATAAATAAATGAAATAATACTTTATAATCATTCTTCTTTGATAAATGTCGAAAATGCCAAATAATAATTGACCTCCGAGATTATTTGCGTCATGCGCCTTAAAACTAAGCTATAATCTGTCTTATAAACGACATGTTTAAGGACAAGTTTTTATTTATATGTTAGAACAGATACAACGAACACGATTAAAATACATACGTATTTCAAAAGATAAGCTAGTAAATAAATTATTATCCTATTCGATTGACATACAATATTGGAGACTATTCCCAAACCCTCAAATTCTCGAATCCGATACGACTGGAAAGATTTCAGGAGAAGGATCTGCTTGCTTTCCAAGACACGAGAGATTCAAAGCGGCAACTTACAACAGCTACTAAGAGCTGTCACCACAAAAAACCCTACTGATTTACTTATAGCCCGAGGCGGCGTGTGAACTCACGATCTCCGAATTAACAGTCACATAGGCTAGCTACTAGACCAATGAGGCATACGGTATTAATCTTAATCATTACAAATACTTCAAGAACTTCAAGTATTTTTCGTCATTAAAAATTGTCGTTAGCATTTCGCAATTTAAACCGGTAGTTTCTTAGGTATTACCATTTATTCAATAAACACAAAGCCAATCGGTGAAATGAAATATTAGTACATACTTATCGTATTTTATCGTATGGAGTCGAGATGGCCCAGGGGTCAGAACGCGTGCATCTTAACCGATGATTGCGGGTTCAAACCCAGGCAAGCACCGCTGATTCATGTACTTAATTTTTCTTTATAATTCATCTCGTGCTCAGTGGTGAAAGAAAACATCGTGAGGAAACCTGCATGTGACAAATTTCATAGAAATTCTGCCACATGTGTTTTCCACCAACCCGCATTGGAACAGCGTGGTGGAATATGTTCCAAACCTTCTCCTCAAAGGGAGAGGAGGCCTTTAGCCCAGCAGTGGGAATTTACAGGCTGTTGTTGTTGTTGTATCTTATTTTTGTTTCATTTCTTTTTTTTTTATTATACAAGGAAGCGGACAAATAGTTTGTCTCATGTTAATTGGATACCACGACAGGATAGACAATGACGGTGTAAGAAATATTAACCAATCCCTACATTGCGAATGTCCCATCAACTTTGGCAACTAAGATGTTATGCCCTTCTGCCTGTGGCGCAATCACCAATCAAACCGGATATGGTGACTTAAAAAATATAATCCAGTTAAACTCTATTTATTCTTTACGAAGTCGGATCAAGTGGTTAGTATGTAAGTTTGCATCTATAATACAATTTAGTATGTAAATTTTCTGATATCGTGATAATACACATCAGACATCTATGATAACAGCTAGCGTGATAGCAGTTTTAAAATATTTACATTTCACGCGATAAACATTGATCTAAATGATATGTACTTATTTATCAGTCATTTGTTTAATGTTTCAAAATAAAACTGTAGCTTTACAAAACATTGATTTTTCATAATAAACTTTTAATCAAAAAAATATAAATTCGCATGACGCCGTAATAAGCTTTTTAATTACGAAGGATGTGTACAAAATTCAATCCTGAGTTACGGTCGCAAGTGACAAGGTCGTGACGAACAATCTGTATTATAAATTCATCTAGATTCAATAGCACGCAAGCGTAGTAATCATATGTCGGCCGGTACCTATCCCAGGCGGCTCGTTACGTAAGTGGCGTTACGTAGCTGTGCATCGGTGGGCAGAGGGCTCGCTCGACCTGCGCGATCGATACCCGGGGCCGGACACCGTGTGCGACACTGTGTCTCACCGTGTCATATTGTGCGTTGCGCGTTGCCGATAAGCCGGCTGTGATAACGCGGGCGGCCAGCGCGCGGCGGCGCTCTGTGACCCGCCCGCCTTTATCAAAGAATGTCACGCTCAGCTGTGTGAAGTATTCGCGAATTGACGTTGTCGTACGCTACAACATTGTAGCGACGTCGTTTATGGGTGTTATAAAAACTTAATATGACTTTAAATTAACGAAAAATATTGAACAATATTGATATACTTCAACTATTATACCTAATTTTTAATTTGCCTCAAATCTATAAACGAACAGAAACAGTTGTTTCATTTAGCTACATTTTATTACTATTTCAATGAATACGATAAAATAAGAAATGTAATGTAGTATAAAAAATATATATAATGGAAGAATGTTCTATTTGTCTTATACATGTAAACCTTTTGGAAAATTTAATAAAATACTGAAAATAAATAACGTCCTTACAACGTCATTGCGACTCACCGTAATCTGTTGATCGAGCGACGTGAAGCTCGGCGCAGAAGCGAAAAACAACATGGCGTTTGTACACAAAACGTAAAATGATGTGGCACTCCACATTAATAGTATTATTTTAGTTATAATTATTCATAGTTTTAAAACGAACCCGGGGTTTTGGCAAGCGAATTTCATAAAATGTGATCCAAATATTTAAAACAACGCCGCATCGAACTGGACGATGGCGTGCCTCGCGCTCGAAGACATCGAAGAGCTGGCGCTGTGCTCCTGCTGCAAGTGCGCCTTCGACGACGCCGAGAGAGCGCCAAAGATCCTCGCGTGCAAACATCACTTCTGTTTGGCATGCACCCGCGGCGTGCTAGGCGGCAGCCGCGAGGTGCGCTGCGTACACTGCTGGAAGCGCACCGAGCTCCCCGAAGGACGCGCTGAAGCCTTACCGACATACGCGGCGGTGCTCGCTCTGGCACGGAAGCTGGCACCGGAGCCGCCTTGCGCTACTCACGCGCTGCCTGCTCTCTGGTGCGCGGCGTGCGGCGTGCGCGCTTGCCGAGCCTGTGACCACACACACCACGCGCATTCGCTGCGCCCTCCGCGGGAAGCACGCATTCAGTTGCAACGCGACGCTCGACTTCTGTTAGCCGATCTACAGCGTCTCGCCGTGCGCCAACGTGAGTTCCTGTTACGCGCCCTTGATGCTGCGACGGCGCTCAAAGTGCGCCTTGAAGCAGAGCTCGCCGCGCCGGGCGGCCTTCTGTCAGCAACCGAGCGTGCTCTCATCGAGATAGACTACGCTTTCGGTTCGCTCGCTACAGCGTCTACAGAACGAGATCGCCTACGCGCCCGCCACGCCGAGGCGCTTCTGCAATGCCGGCTTGACGATCTCATCCGCAACGCGAGTGTTCCGCTCGACTTCGAGCTGATGCGTCGCGCGCTCGCCGGACTAGGAGCAGGCGAATTCACTGCTTCAACAATGGTAGAGTGTCGTGATCCCATTCTGTTTCTGGCCAACTACTGCACAGCGCAGCTGTACACTCGACACTGTCTAGCGCGACGGGCTCGGCTCTTGGACGGCGCGACAGACAGCGTGGCGGCGACGCTCGAACTAGACGCCGCTCCGGACGTCTTATCGGATGCAGTGGACGCCTCTCCGGGGGCGACGAGTGGAACGACAGTGTCGAATGCCGCCGTGGGATCTCCTATACTACGCAATCCTATCGTATTCCCCCTATTTTATTTCAATATAGAAGTAAACGGTTCGCCTTTCGGTCGCGTTGTGGTAGAAGTGCGCGAAGACGTTGCGCCGCGGATGTCTCGTAATTTCTCAATTCTCACGACGGGTGAGCTGGGCTTAGGATACCGCGGTTGCTCCGTTTTTCAGTGCTGGGAAAACGAGAGCATAATAACGGGTGATTTCGAGCTGAACAACGGCCGCGGCGGTCGCTCCGTATTCGAGGAAAGTTTCTTCATGCCGGATGATACTAAGATGGTAGCGGTGCGGGGCGCTGTAGGCATGCGCCGTTCACAGAAACGCCATGACAACTTAGGAATGGTCGGGTCACAGTTCCGCATCATGCTGCGTGAGATACGAGGCTTCACAGCCATTTTCGCATTCGTAGTGGAGGGCCTAGATGTGGTCGACCGTTTGAGCCGCACGGGCGACAGTGCCGGCAAGCCGCACAGCTCTATCATCATCGCTAGTTGCGGCAAGCTCAATTAAATTGCGCGTTTGTTTTCGAGCATATCAGTCGCGTCTTATTATAACTCCGATCTCTCACCACCTTGTACCTTATTTACATTTTCTAATCGTTGGACCAACCCTTATAGTTTTGTCTTTAAATTTTACTCAAACTGTGAGCTATTTTTGTAAGTATAGAACGTTTTGAAGTATTTACGTGAAGTTCGTCGGCTTGAGCTTCTATACTAGTTTTATTTGCGTATTTTGCGTGAAGTCGGTGTTGGGGTAATGAGTGGCGTTGTCGTGATCGCGTCGAGCTGTATTTTGGCTTTCGCGTCTCGTATCGCGAAGGCAAGTAATGCCGGCAACAGGGGTCCGGCGGCCGGCGTCCGACGTCGGCCGCTCGTTTCGTTTCGTCCTAGAGTTTCAAAGCGCAGCGCACCGAGCGCCAGGGCTTCAACGACTCATCTCGTTAGCGGCTAGTTGGCCTAGTCTAGATATATATCCGATTTAAATAAATATATTTTTGTTATAAGTATAAGGGTGCGTGTGGGGCGCAAGACGCGTTCGTCTGGCGTCAATCAGAGTTCAATTACCTCTGGTCGCACCTCATCACGTTGTAATCTTTAAGAGTTTAAATATAAATTTTCGATCGTATATGTGTGTCAATATAAATGTTAAATGTTATAGATGAATATTATTGATAGAGAATTATTTTGAGCGAGTCGCGCCATCGCTCGCGGTCGTCTGTGCGTAACGTATATTGAGCGCAGATTGTTCGTTCTTGTATCGACGTTAGTGTAAGCATATAGATAAATATATTTACAAGCTATCGTTACCTCTCGAAATGCGATATTCTTCGGAGCGTTACTATTTAATGATAGATCTAGCACGAATTAAATCTCCGGAAGCATAAAGACTGTGATGATACCGTAAGTGAGGCAGAATGAGGAGGCGCGGAGCCTCCTGCCGGTGAGTGCCTGCTTATTATTGGGTAAATCGTATTTACTGTTTATCGTCGTCGTGTCGTTCTTTCGCGTAGCGGCAGCAGGTCGGGAAATTACGGGGGTAGGGGGTAAGTGGGGGGGGGTGATCATGGGTATACTGATTGATCTTTGTGATCCATAGCCTGTTCGTCGTAAAGACTCGCCTATTTGTTAAGTTTATTTTTCTATATTATCGATGTTTATACGAGAACCGGCGACATTCGTAGGTCGTTGGACATCTCTTCGTATTCTATTGACGTGTTGTAAATTGTAATTCGTGTTGACTATATTAAGATTATATGTTTAAATAAATAGTAGAAGACGTTTTATTTCTCGATATAGTTTATGATGTGAATGAAGGTGACGAAAGTGTCGTCTAGTTTGTTAAAAATTGAGAGTGGCATGTGAACTGTCCATTGCGAAGTCGTGATATATAATATATACATATATATATAAATAAATATATGGAGCAGCATTGCGAGTGTTTTACTGACCATTCCATTTTTAAATCCTTTCAATATTTCCACATTACACACATCGACACACACACACTTTGACAACTTTCATGTATAACGAATATTTGAAATAATCCTTGAATTTTTGATTATTGTGCCTACATTACTTCAATAAAGACATAATTATTTAACTCACTGATAACATTTAATTATAATCACATATTAAAATATTAGGAAATAGCATATTACAGACAAATAATATCGAATGGGCAAAGTTTTCTCGGACATATTCCTAACGACTATTGCCTAATCTGTTGATAAAACAGGCTTCCCAAACTGGTGAAGTCGCTCAATAGGATATGATAAAACTATAGCGTTTAGATCATTCGATCTGATCAAATGTAAACAAATAAGATGCTGTAAGTATGTAACACTAACCGTTCCTTAAATCACCAATGAGCCACCAATCTTAGAAACTAATACGTTATGTCCCTTGCGTCTGTAATTACACGAGCTCACTGATCCTTAACACAGGGAAAAACAACAATACTGAATGTCAGTTTAATAAAAAAAGCGGTAAAATATCTAACGACTAGATCTAGCCAGATGTTCTTGTACAAAACCTACCACCACCAATTAGCTTGAAATTGTAAACCCACACACATTAATGAACACTTTTACATTTCGACTAGAGTGTTATTTTTAAAAATCACTCCTCAAGCATCAACTTTCCTAAAATGCAGGACAACAACAATGTAATATTTCTATTATAGCAATGTAGAAAAAGGGAGCTCGAATAGCCTATGTCTGTTGACCTGTTCATATTAATTAGTCACCATAAATTAACATATTATATTCAACCCTCAGTTTCTATTTAATAAAATAACGAAGTGTCAGACGAAGTTAATTTCCACGGATTTTGTAGTAACTGTTCGATCAATTAACTCTTGCTGCTAACATATTTTTAAATACTTAATACCGTCATATTTTACCATAAAATGTTCTTGGACTAGTGCAAAGTATACTTTAATGTGCTTTTCGCAAATATTACATAAAATGTACACTAGCGCACTCTACAATCATACTCTTATAACCTGTGATGGCAAATGGAAGTTTATGATATACTTTCAAGTATCCCGATAACTTAGAGAGAAAAGTAAGGGAAACATATGTTATCTTCGGTTGTAAGGCAGGTGACGTCTTACTTAAACTAGTACACTTCCAAAAGGAGTTTACTAATATGGCAATATATAACATACCATATAGTTTAAATTATAGTACGACACAACTGAGATGTAGCATCGGCAATATTCGTAAAACCGATCACATCCGAATTAAGTACGCTATCCCAAATATTATCAATATTTATTTCTATGTGAATATGATCTTTACACAAACGTAATAATTATATGACCTAATATATTCGTCAATTTAACACGTCGATTTCACGAGAATCTCTATAGATTAGCGACGAATAGCGTCGAATGGCGCGATAGGATCTTATTGGTTGTATAAATCGGCAGTAATCGGTTTTATTGAATTTGCCGATGCTACATGTAAGTTGTATTGTACTATACTGTCTTTTGTGGCTTTTATAAAAACTAGTAGTCGCCCACAGCATCGCCTGCGTTTAGGATGTTGGTTGTTATGTGTTATGCAAAAAAACAGTCTATGTCCTTCCTTGGAGTTTACTTCAAACCAAATTTCATCAAATTCGGTTGATTGGTTTAAATGTAACTGAGCGACAGGCAGACAAACAAATTACTTTCACTTTTATAACATTAATATAGATTATTCTTTCAGTAGTAGTTTTGTTCTTGTGCAAGTTATTATGGAAAGGTCCATCATACTCGTTATTTTACCGACTAAAGGAAAAATATACAGCAACATGAGGTATTGAATGGTAAACGACTCATAATTACAAAACACTTCACATTTTAGATGTCGTGGTCGATTGAGATTCTACATATTAACGGCATATTGTTAAAACTAATTAAATCATATATTTTAATCAGCTGTGCCCGAGACCTTGTACACGTTTGAATTTAAAAAGAAAATAATATTATTATAGCCTAAGTTACTCCTTATTATATAAGTTATCTGCCAGTGAAAGTCCCTTTAAAATCGGTCCAGCCGTTCCAGAGATTAGCCGGAACAAACAGACAGACAGACCGACAAAAATTATAAAAAATGTTATTTTGGCATATGTACCGTATATAAATACATATGCATTGAGTAAAAAAAGGCCATTTTAATATTACAAACAGACACTCTAATTTTATTATACATATCGATCATCCAGAACGACATCGTCACAATTGCAAAAATCTCTAAAATGACTTTTTAATTTCAAACGATCTCATTTCGTACATACTTTCTAGTGTAATATTGTCAGAATTATTTTTATAACAATAATATGTATGAATAGATAACGCTCAATCTGATTATTCTCAATAGGTTAGTTCTTGTCTAATGGTGTTGTATCAGTTGAAGATCGTTGAAGATCTTTGAAGATCTACTTCTGTTGTTTTTGGAACAGGCTATGTGTGACAATGTCTATGAATAACGGCGATCAGTTATCTTTGTTCTGCCTTCCTCTGACAATTGAAAACAACAATCTAACTTGTTAGTTTTTCCGGAAATTCCATTCAATACAATATACAGAGTTGTTCAAGGGAACGCTACCATAGCCATATCATAGACACGAAAATATTTATGATTCCTTATTTTATAGACATGTGTCAACTTTTCTATATCTACTAATTTAAAGAGCATATTCTTTTGAATAATTTAGAATAGTTTTTCAACAGTGATAGTGTTTATTTCAGTAAGTCAAGTAGAGCTGATCTTATAGGAGTTCTGCATATGTGGTCAAAGATATTATCCCTTTTCCAGAAATTTTGGAATTTAGATTATTATTCTGAGTCTAATAGTTTCATCCTTTTTTTTTCATTATTGAGGAAATATCAATTACGCAATGCAAAAGTTGATTTTAAGCTTCAGCTATTCATCTACAGAGTTCTCTTAATTTTATTTTTTTATTATTGTAAAATTATCGTTATATAAATCATATGGAAAAGTATGAAAAATAAGAATGGTATAAAAATATATTTTTTACGCGAGATTTTCTGTAAATAATTTAGATTAAATCTTCCAACTGAATCACTACATTAATCCATATAATGTAACTATTTGACCGCACAGTACATACATTGTGTCAGCATTAGTTCCCTATTACCCTTGAGGGACATTAGCGCCGCATTCCCACCGCCACAGCACCGCCTTACACCAGCCCAGCTGTCGAGGGTACTCACCTTGTAGTACACGTCGGGCACGTACTGCTGCGGCGAACAGTCCCGGATGTAGCCGAGGTCGGGCGCGTCACGCGTGGGCAGCAGGATCCCGTCTCGCACCAACGCCTGGCACTGCCCGGACACCTGGTAGCCTTCCAGGTGGATCTGGTTGTTGCTATCACCTGTAAAGAATGGGAATCATTTTATATCGAAACGTCTTGGCCATAATCATTTTTAATTAACTGTACGAAGGTAAAATTAAATGCTCACCGGTAACGCAGACGGTGACGAACTTGGAACCGAAGTATCCCGACGAGGCGTGACGGCACGCGTTAGGGTGCTCGTTCTGGAAGTGACCCGCCATGATGCACTCCTGCGCCGAGAGAAAGTGTGTATCCACGCCGCTGCAAAGACAAAGGTACGCCGAAATCAATTATGGTGTGAAATCTTACGAAGTGCGTTCAGTACAGAGTCAATTATTGAGTAAAATCTTACGAAGTGCGTTCAGTACAGAGTCAATTATGGTGTGAAATCTTACGAAGTGCGTTCAGCACAGAGTCAATTATGGTGTGAAATTTTACGAAGTGCGTTCAGTGCAGTGATGAGTGAGTGATGTAAAACTAACCGTAGCGACTTGACGGTGGCGGCGGCGAGGTCGAGCGGCAGCAGGTCGGTGAAGAGCCAGCCGACGGGGCGCAGGCGCAGGCGCGCCGCCAGCGCCGCCGCCAGCGCGCCGCGCTCGTCCGCGCACAGCCGCACGGCGTCGCGCGAGCACTCCTGCGCCGGCTCGTACACGGCCGCCACGCGCGCGCGGATGCCTGCGGGACTCAAATCGTATTAGTATTACGACTCATATTTTCTTTTCGCATAATTTTTGTGCTCTGCTTCTTCTGGTTTTAATAAAATTAATCGTAACACGTACAGAATTATGCAAATTATTGTAATGTAAAATGAAATCGAGTAATATCGAGATGGCCCAATGGTTAGAACGCGTGCATCTTAACCGATGATTGCGGGTTCAAACCCAGGCAAGCACCGCTGATTCATGTGCTTAATTTGTCTTTATAATTCATCTCGTACTCAGCGGTGAAGGAAAACATCGTGAGGAAACGTGCATGTGTACCTATTACTGTTTACATTGTAGGTATTCGTCACTAGTTATTGATGAAGCATATCAATTTCTATACTGTTCAACCAAAAGTCATGACCACGGGCATACATAGGTTTTGTAAACAAAGAATATTTTCTATCCATCTGCTGTTATGTTAACTCACACGAAAGTACTATTTTCGATTATTTGAAAAAAGGAATTATTATGTCAGTTACTCGAAATATTTATAAAGCGTAAAGTTTTTAATATTAGATAAACATACTAACTGTGTCAACAAATATTTGGATGAAGGAACGATCCCTGATACATTGAAAATAGGTAAAGTAATTCTTTAAAAATCCTTCTCATTATATAAACAATAATCATTTGTCAGACAGAATTAGTATCAGCAATCAACCTATCACTAAAATTGATTAAGAAATATATTTAAAAAAAATAATATGAAAAGGGAGGGACAAATAATTATAAAATTAAAGCAAAATAATAACATTTCTAATGGGCACTATGTGGGGCATTGATCAAAAATAAAATTACATTTTGCTTGTACTATTAAATTTGTGCATTTAATTGCAGACATTTAAATGTGGTAAGAAATATATTTTGATGATTTGTTTAGTTGGACAAAAATGGTTTATAAAATTATGTCTCACCGAGTGGCACATCCGGATGTCGCTCATACTGTCCGTAGAGCAGACCGATGCGCTGGTGGCCCGTGGCGCGCCAGTAGGCCAGGAAACGGTCCACGGGTGCGGCGTGCTCGAGGAGCACATTGTCGACGTGTCGGTAGGGCTGGCGGTTGAGCGTCACGGCGCCCGGCTGACACGACGAGCAAATACCGCGCGGCCACGGAGGATGCTCCTTGCAGCCTGCACACATACAAATTACATATACAGGCGTACAGAGTCAAAAATATATTTTTTTTAAATAAAACTAGTTATACCGGATTTGAATCGCGTATATTAATTATTTTTGGCATCCCGACGTTTCGAGCACTTTACAGCGTTCGTGGTCACGGGTAGACCCTGACCACGAACGCGATTCAAATCCGGTATAACTAGTTTTATTTAAATGTGTAATAATCGCGAAAATTTAAGACAACACTATATTTTTTTTTATGGTATTGGTTGGCGGACGAGCATAAGGGTCACCATCACCCATAGACAATGATGCTGTAAAAAATATTAACTATCCCTTACATCGTCAATGTGCCACCAACCTTGGAAACTAAAATATTATGTCCCTTGTGCCTATAGTTACACTGGCTCACTCACCCTTCAAACCGGAACACAACAATACTGAGTACTGTTATTTGGCGGTAGAATAACTGGTGAGTGGGTGGTACCTACCCAGACGGGCTTGTACAAAGCCCTACCACCAAGTAAATATATACATAAAAGTTGGTTAAATTTTTTTTGCTGTTACGTGCTAGGTTTATACAGACTCTCTGTTCTTTTATAACCAAACCACTGAACTAAATTGGTTGGAATTTGATGTGAAGCCAACTTGAAGGAGGACATACTTTAGTGTTACATTTTATGTGTAGGAGCTGAAGACCAATCCCAAAAGTGTAGTAGTAGCCATAAGTGACGATTAGGAATTAATAATAATTAGATTATGTTATAACTAGACATCGATTATATGCATTTGCTTATTTGCATATGCAAATGCATAATACTATTTTTATAGCGTTATTGCATATTTGGGTAATTTTTCATAAACAGTGCGTATTTCAGTAGTTAGACATGTTAGGCATGTAAAATAATAAACTTGTCGGTTTTGACGGGATAAAGAAAATTGACGCCTTTATCAACGTCACCGGACAAACTATTCTTTAAGAGGTATCAGCAGGGATAGCTCCAAATTTCAAGCGCCAGTTTTTTCCGATAACGTCAGTTTACGTCAAAAGGTTTCAGCGTATGAATTGAATATTAAGTGGAAAACGTCACAAGTTTGCTATAGAAAATCTGGAAAAATATATTATTGTTTTTTTTTACAAAAAATATATTTAATAAGTTATATTTTTCTGGGTTTGATAGGTCTTATAAATTATACTGTAAATAAATGTCAAAATCTAATTAGAAATGATTTTTGATTGTGCATATTTCGCCATTTTTAGGGCATATTTGCATGCATATGTTGGCATTTTGATAGTGCATATAATCAAATGTCTAGTTATAACAAAGGGAAATAAGTAAGACTTAAAATAATATGGTACCTGGTTTTATTTTGCATGAGAGTTCATCTAGCGTTATGAACTTGCCAGACGTCATCTTACGAAGGTACGAGTGGAATGACATGTGCTTTATGTTATGTTCTTTGAGGTAGCCCTCATCCCACGGTTCCAGAGGAGAACAGTGAACACAGCAACCCTTTGAATTGTGACGGCATCTGCAAATGAGAAAAAAAACATCATTAACATTACTATTGAACTTGACATAGTAAAATAAAATATTTGCAAAAAACAAAACACTATTCTTTAAACAAAAAATTATTCATGAATGTCTCTTACAATTTTTCATCTCTTTGTCGCTGAATAGTTCCTGGAAGTCGATACAGCTCCAAGTCTACTTCATCCTCCACGGGGAGATTAGACTTTGTGGCCGAACTTGAAGGTTCTACTGATGATGGACCAGCCTCGGATTGTTCTTGTGGCTTAATTTTTACCTAATAAAATAAATAAAAAATTAATTGTCAATTACTAAAGTTTATTTGAAGTATACATAAATATACATAGATAATGATAATGGTTACTTGTCAGGTCATAGACACTTACTTCTGCACTGCTTGTAGAAGGTTGATCAAAGAGTACTGTGCCATTAACAGAACTCAAGTAAAGCATGTCTCCGTGTTGTAAGCCATAGTCTCGTAACTGACGTGACTTGCTCGACGTAATTTCTTCTTTCTTCGCGCGATCTTTATACAACGCAAATCCGAAAGTATTGAGGCGTAAGGTTTCATAAACACGTTCAAACAGTCGCGACGTAACGTCGGTATCCAGGGCCTCTACACGCGTCGTTCCCTCGGACGACTGCACCCGCAGCGTCTAAACAAGACAACGAACACAGATGTGACTTAAGTGTCAATAAACCTTGCTTACAAATATGCAGAGTCATCGTAATTATTAAACATTTAACATTCAGACAATTCAGGCTTCACGGTATGTTTATATTTTTATAAGAAACAAAAAAAAACATTGAGTTCTCGTAGGTACGTAGAGAAAAATTCAAAAAGTTGACATGTAACACCAAATTATTTGAAGGTTTCAAAGACCTATATAGGTCCTAATCGAATTATACTGCTATATGTTTATTGAGTTTTTAGTCAATTAATCTTTAAGGATACTTTATATTTACCATTTTCTTAGATCCTGACATTTTTTTAATAAAATAATAAAGTAACTACACAGCACTACACTGACATGACAATTTTAAAGACTGACAATGACATGACATAATAACAACTTTCGTTCTAAAACTTTATGAATCAACACCGAAGCTAGTGACATTATATCTACAGCTTAAACAAAAAATAATCTTCCCATTTGACATTAGCAAAATAATCTATGGCTGGTTGGAAAAAATAGCCTTTAAAGTAAAAATTTTAAAGAAAAACTTTAAGGTTGTTACTGGCCTGTTTAAAATAAAAAAAGTTGTTTTTTAATCCAATAATCTTTATTTTTAAGCTGGATTGATTCAACGTATTCCCATAAGGAGGTGACAATTTAAGTAAATTTTACTAAGTGTTCTATTATATTATATTATTTGTGTCCTCTCGTTTTTTTTAGCTTTAAGGCCCAGCACACGCGGCGCAACGCAACTGCAACGTAACTGCAACGAAACCCTTCTGAAATTATTAGTTTGAAACTCGTTTCAATCGATTTCCACACACGCAGCAACCTCACGGCTCACAATCAGTTCGGTTTTCTGAGAAAATAGAAGTCTGCAAAATGTCTAGTTCAAGTGATGAAGAAGTTGTGGTTATGTATTTATATCTTCGACAAAGGAGAAGGCGTAAAAGAAGAACTATGTGGATACATCCCTCCATTGATATTTATATCAGCGGTCGTATGTTTGTGACTGCCAAAGCATTGCTATTTTTTTTATTGCTATTGCACTGATAGAAAATTCATGGATTGTTATCGTATGCCATTTTGTTGATGAAAAAGGCGCGAAATCTGAAGAAACGCAAACACGAGTTTCCTGCACGCCGGTTTCAATGCAACTGGTTTGAAACGCGTTTCCAACCAGTTTCATACAGGTTGCGTCGGGTGCGGTCTCTCAAAGGAGTCTATGGCTGAAACTCAAAAGTAACTAGAAGTCGCAGTTTCGTTGCAAATGCGTTGCGCCGTGTGTGCTGGGCCTAAAAGGGAACAAATTAAAAATAAATTTATGCTTCTAATTAAAACAACTTAACACTGGTTATTTACGATTAGTCAACGTTATAAAAACAATAATTAGTCGTCCAAATTTAAAAATTCGAGAAATATAATAATCAATGTTCTCTGAATTTTTTCCCCAAAAAGGCTTTAAAAATAAGACACACGAATGAAAGATTAACGAATATTTTTATTTGTATTTCTGTTTCTTGTTGTTTCTGTCTCATAACTGTTGTATTGCTGTTTTTACATTAATACTTAAATTCAAAACATACCCTTGTAGTTGAAGAAAATGTAAAAGTTGACCATAATGATCAAAATAGGCACATATAGTACAGTATATTCGCTAAAGTGTATACGAAAAAGGGACCTGAAAAAAAATCGTGGTAGAAAAAAAGAATATATATCTAAATTCAACGCCTTATTATTTTTGGGTCGATTAATTATTAAGTTGTTTTACCTTGGGTTTAGAACGCTATTTTCGAATGTCATTTTTTTCAATTGTCAAAGTCATTATTGTTTTGTCATTATTTAAATAATGTATTGTGAAATAAAATCAAAATAAAAAGTTTAAAAAATGGATTATATAAAAAAATGAAGTAGAAAAGCTGTACCCAATTTTATGTGTTACAAAGCAAGTTTGCTTATTAAATCACAAATGAGCAACAACAACTAACAATATAATATAAGGTAACAATTTAGTTCATACAATATCAATTAATATAAAAATATACCCTTAATAATATTTCTTTCTAATTTCTATTGATTAAAACGAAAACTTCTGTCGCTCGACACGAGCGTTCTGAGATAACTTTCACGTGGCATGTGACTTAAAAATAGTTAATGTGTAGTAAGTGGGCGTCGAATCGTTCTGTAGGATAGGGCTGAGGCACAGGTGTCGGTCGCGCTGCATCGCCGCGTGCCATCGCTGTGCGCATCGCATACCGTAATAACTCGCGAATTGCATTTTGTTCAAGTATCCCTGTGTTTACCCTGTATTGATTTCGAAAGGTTCAAAATACATTTAGAAAATAATTGAAGTATTGTATAATAATATCACAACTGTGTATTGAAATAAAAGTATAATCTTTATTTGAATTGTAATATGCGGATGTAGTTTATTTTTATAAGTGTAAGTTGTTAAAGTATTAATATTATGATGATTTATTTGTTTGACTAGAAGTGACTTAGTGATGTGTTTTATAGATAATATCTGAATTTGAGGATCTTCACATTCAGCACTATGGCCAGTGAAGAAGGAGTGCCCGTTGACCTTTACATCTACGACCTCACCAATGGTCTTGCCTCAGTGTTGTCTCCAGCTATACTAGGTAATTTTTTTATTAATCATATACTGCATTGATCTCTTATTAATAATGTTACCCAAACTGAATTTCAGCCAAGTGTGTGGCTGTACATGAACCTTAATTTATCTATGCATCCTTCATTCCATATATAAGTAAATTGTTACTTATTTCCATAAAATCTAATGGATAAGCAATCAGTACAACTTTATATGCTGTCTGAGGCAAATAAAGCTCACTGCAACTAACCTAGTAATTCCAGGCAATCTACTTTTGAGAATGATATCCTTATTAAGTAACTAATAGATTACTAAGTGTATATTAGGAACAGTTGCATTATTCTCGTTATGCTGTTAGTGTTTTCCATGCTCTGTATTTCTGGATAACACATTGACAAATAAAGTATTCATTGAACATTAAAGGAAATAAATACTATTGTCATTTTTATAGTGTATTAATTCAAAGAAAGGTGAATGTTTTTATTAAAATTGCTATAGTAAATGTATGTCAGTAATTACGAAAATTATTTGATATTATCAATGATTTTGTAGTTTCTTAGTTATATCATTATTAGATCAATTTTATCACAGCATGTTATTTTCTCTGTATTTACTTGGGTTATTTATCAAGCAATGCTTGAATTGTTTCGTTTGAAGCAAACGCGTCGTATTCACGTCGCCGAAGTCATCGTCAGAGAAATTGGAATAGTTAATAATATTATAGTGGTTACCAGTGGCGTAGCTATCGTAGGGCCAGGTGGTGCAGTGCACCAGGGCCCCGGTGTTCAGGGGGCCCTCTAAACTAAACCTTAAGCTTCTGAAGCTAGGATATCACGACGATGCGCACAAGATTTTTTATTTGGTATCTATATTTTTAAAGGGTAATTATTAGTTAAAGAGGGAAGGAAAAGAGGCGGTGGGGCCCCGAATATTTTTCTGTGCACCGGGGCCCTTGCTGACCTAGCTACGCCACTGGTGGTTACTGTGACATATCTATAAAAATAGATGTATGCTATTAGCGCCGCCTCGGACTGTCTCAAAGACAATTTGAATTTCCCCCAGAAATTGGAATACCTGTTATATTTTTGCCAACTTTCGCTTCCAGCGCGTATAAATTATCTCTCTCATTTTGATAAATTTAAATTATCTTGGTCTTTCGAATTTTCGAACATCTTTCCACACTGAAAACAGCTTTTCATATGCTCTATAAATGATGCATATTTTGCGGGCGATGGAAACGTTATATGTATAGTTATATCTAATTACGAGTACAAATTGATATAAAGTAAAATAAATTTGATACATTACTTGTACCATAAATACCTTATCTATCAAACACAATCTCTTAAAAATAACAACGACAGAATTAATTGAACAATTAAATTAGTTTTTATTTAATTGCCGTTAAATTAAGTTCAACCATCCAAGTTGAGGGAAAACCAACTAATTTTTTACTCAATCTAATATCGCGTTATTTTAATCTCTATTGCTTTATTTAAAACGCTTCATTTATGCTATTGTAACAGTTTTACAAACAATGTCTATTAGGTAACATAAACACACTAACTGGATTCTAGTGTTACTTGATTGGCGAGATTCTTTAATAAAGAAATGTAACAGAAAGGATCAATAATCACGACTACATTGTGCTAATGTTCACACTTTTTTATACATCGGACATAAGTTCGTCTTAAGCTAAGGTTATCAAAAAATTTGAGGCAGTAGCTTTCCACAATGTGTTTCGGATATGTATAGTATATACTATACTTATACTATTCTTATTTTTACTCTAGTGTATAGATACTAGAGTTAAAATTATAAGAAATGATTATTTGGCTCAATATTGCAAAATTTATTGGAACCCTGGGCCGTAAACTAGAAAAGCCTACGTCTTGACGATATGTATGATATCCTATATTGAAATTTATTCGCTTGTGACATCACCTATGGATGACATGAGATTTTGCTAGGGGTTTTGGAACTCTTATAGAATACACGTAAAACAGCGCCAACGCGAATGTGAATGGTTTTCGCATGTAGGCTTACCTCACTCTCGTCTAAGGGCTCATAAGTCGTGAATTAAATGTGAACATAACCCACTCTTATTCGAAACGTGAAAGAAAAAGTTTTATCACCAAATGAATTTGATACCATACACATAATTTGGGAACGTTTTCGTGTATGAAATTGGTACGGTCAGCATAACTAAAATATATTAAATATATATCCAACTAGCTTTGCTTCAGCGAGACGATTTGGAAAAAATATTCTAGGCTTAATACGTCATATTCATTTTTTATCGGATTAGTAAGCTGAAGTGGCAGTGGGCTGGTCATAGTTGTCGTAGAACCGACAACCGTTGGGGAAAACGTTGGAGAGGCATATGTCCATCAGTGGACAAAAACGGGCTGATGATGTGACGTCATATATGTAAACATTTATAACTTGATTTGGACTTTTATTTTGATTGTTTAGACACATAGCAAGACGCCAGTAGACGAATATTACATACGATTATATCATACAACAATTACAGTAGTCTCGATGTACTATATTGTTGTCTGAGGTGACCTACTTTCTCATCTCTACTGGGTCGCGACCCACACAATGCTATTTGTTACATATTCCAAGGACGGTTTTAGCGATCTACTTAACTTTTTCTCTATTTACTGCCAGATTTAATTTCACATCACTGGTTTGTTTGGGTTCAATTTTCCAACTGATTTCAAATCAATTCTAATCCCTTCAGCTATAATTTACTGCACTGTTTATGGTATCGGTTCAGTACATGAATGAATTAAATGTTATACTTGTTGTTTATGCTTTCAGTTATAGTGTATCACAAAACGAGCCGAGATGGTCTAGTTGTTAGAAAGCGTGCATCTAAACCGATGATTGCTTGTTCAAACCCAAGCAAGCACAACTGAATATTCACGTGCTTAATTTGTGTTTATAATTCATTTCGTGCTCGGCGGTGAAGGAAAACATCGTGAGGAAACCTGCATGTTTCTAATTTCATAGATATGTGCACATAAACAGTGTACATCATACGTGTGTATTCAACCAATCCGCATTGGAACAGCTTGGTGGAATATGTTCCAAACCTTCTCCTCAAAAGCAAAGGAGGCCTTAGACCAACAATGGGAAATTTACAGGCTGTTGTTGCAACACATAACACAGTAAAAATTGCTTTAAATATGAAACACTATTTAATTTCTTGATGTTTTTTCTTATTGTTTGTCAATTGTAGCGAAATAATAATCTTGTAATAATTAATTATATCAGTGTAATGCTCGCATTTAATTCGTACGGCTTACATTTAATTGGCACTGAGGCTCTTACATCATCGTTATTGTATCATCGTGATCGCAAGCCGTAGATTATTATGAATTTGTATTGAAATTTCAATATATGTATATTTAAAATCCATCAATGTAATGTTACATATGTAAGAAGGTGGTGAAGGATATGTTGATTGTATTCGTTTTTTTTAATATTCCAGGGCGTCAGATCGAGGGCGTCTGGCACACGTCTGTGGTGGTGTTCGAGCGGGAGTACTTCTACGGTGGCGCGGGTGTTACCAGCTGTGCACCGGTATGACAAAAAAAAAACACTAATTCATTTTATTTATTTCGATTTCCATTAGTCTAAAACGTTAATTTGGGAATTTTATTCAAATTAAAAACTGAAACTTATTCATAAAATTTACTGATCTGAATCAGACGATGTCTAGCGAATCAAAAGTCGATAACAATTGTCTTTGAATCGATCGAATATGATTTGTTACGATAGATTTTTAATCGATTTGCATGCAACTAAAATCGATTAAATAGAAGTACAACACAAAATCTATTGTTTATTAAAGTCATTAGACCGCCCGAGCGAGCACAATTATATTGAAATGTTTTGTTCATTCAGTTGTCAGTCATTAAGACTAAAAACTATAAATAAACTGTACCAACAGCATTATTAATACTTTCAAATGAACATAATGTCAGCGTATCACAAGTAAGATGGTTGATTCAATTTTTATTGAAGCTTCAGAATTAACATTTTTAACTTATCCGTTTCGTAAATTCAAATCTTTTATAAAAAATACATTGGTGAAAATGGCATATTATTCGATACCAGATTTTGTAGATGATAAAAAAACGTGGAATTAATACCTGTTGACTTCCAGGCATGATACATTACATACATATATTGTATTTAACTAATATGATTGTATTTTTTAAATATTGAAAAAGAGTAACTACTGAGTTTCTTGCCGGATTATTCGGTACAATCTACTATCCGAACCGGTGGTAGCTTCACTTAATTGTAAAATGACGATTCAAAAGTGCTTGTAAAAGCCCACTTGAATAAAGTTTATTTTGATTTTGAAAAACATGTATTAAAATCAATTCATTTGTTTTATAAGTACAATAAATGTTAGTCAACCAATAATAAAACACATTAATCCGTTATGAATTTGTAAAGCAAGTTTGTCGTTGACATTTTAAACGATACCAAAACCATTAATTACCTCGATGTAAGGAACTGATGAAATTATCGTCGACTGTAAAGGATGTGTTTATGTATTTCTGTCCACGCAATTGGCAATGCAATGTTTCGCTGTCGCCAGCAGAGGTTAATGCGCCAGTCAGTTTTTCCGTAAGCGGTAGGCGGCCAGAGCCGATGCACAAACGCGTCTAATCTATATTTAAACTGACAAATGCACAAATGCTTAGCAATACTCCATCTCTGAACGTGGACTTTGAAACAAACATTGCGGTTTCAATATTCATTTCTATATACAGATTTCTTCTATAGACATATATGTAGTTATATTTAGGCTTTTGAAACGTCGCTTTCAATACTATATCAAGTGAAGCTACCACCGGTTCGAAATGCTCGTACCGAGAAGAACCAGAAAGAAACTCAGTAGTTAGTCTTTTCCAGCATTTAAAAATATACAAGTTATCTTAGTTTCAAAATATATTCTTGCCTGGAAGTCAACAAGTATTACCTCCACGCTTTATATTATATATTTAATGTTGGAATAAATAATGTGCTTTTTTTTATTAATGTACGATTAAAAGAAAATTGTATGTATGAATACAGATATCATATTATGTATTCAAATTTAAAATTAGTCGTATAATTAAAAACTAACATCAAACGTCGTAAGTTTCACGCGCTTGAGCTATTTTTGTATATCTGACTCGTGGACACCGACTCTTTGCAAACCGTCCACCAGAGAATGATCTCTTCTTCGATAGATCGGTGTTGTAATGTAGATCACATTATATTGGTATATGTTTATATCCGCAAATCGTAAACATTCTATTCGTGATTGGGCGCCTCGCCAAACTGAAAATGAGGTAATAATTGCTGTAAACACCGCATTCCAAATTTAATACCAAATAAATAACGGATTTACGACGAGTTCTTGAAATTAAATCTAATTAAATGTTATTAAATTGTTACACAATTGGAATTAAATTACAATTTTATTTATTAATACATTTGGTTTCGCTCAAACGATTTATCAACGATGAATTCATTGAAGTTAAAGCCTACAAGATTTTATATTCAACAATCGTAATAAAATCGGAAATATGATATACATATATTGTTATCAAATAAACAAAACGACATATTTTATAAATTTCTTTACTATATGTAAGTCTGTTTGGACCTAAGTTCGAAATAACATTAAGTATTTTGTATCAATAATTTGATAATGGAAAACGCTGTGAAATTTTCACGTTTCTTTCTAAGTCATATGATCTTTATACCTCACCAGGAATAAACTCTGTCTTCGTGTCAATCCTCCGTCCCTTTCCGACTCGTTTAAACTTCATAAGACTATATATTCTTTCTCGCTCACAGTTAATGGCCGCATGAGCGATCGCTTTCAACAAGAATGCACTGAAATAGTATAGATGACTTCATGTTCAATTTTCTCGTAAATGTCATAGAACACCGACCGTGGGCGAGATTCATATTTTTATACACGAAACTATTCCAGTGAAATTTAAAACGACATTTTTGATGAAATCATTGAATGTGAAATAATCTCTAAAGAAATCAAAAATAAGTATCATATTTGAAGATCTTAAAATGACGACCTCCGTAGTCGAGTAGTCTGTACACCGGTTTTCACAATCCGAGGTCCGAATCGATGCAGAAAAAAAAAAAAAAATTCCAATGTTGTCTTGACTTGTACGGTTTGTGGTGCCGTCGTTACTTCTGATTTTCCTTAACACAAGTGCCTTACCTACTTAACATTGGGATCAGAGTAATGGATGTGATGTTGTCCGGTATATTTAAAAGTGCGGTGTTCTTAAATTTCCGAGAGTCGAGATGTCCCAGTAGTTAGAACACGTGCATCTTAACCGATGATAGCGGGTTCAAACCCAGGCAAGCACCGCTGATTCATGTGCTTAATTTGTCTTTATAATTCATCTCGTGCTCAGCGGTGAAGGAAAACATCATGAGGAAACCTGCATGTGACAAATTTCATAGACATTCTGCCACATGTGTATTCCACCAACCCGCATTGGAACAGCGTGGTGGAATATGTTCCAAACCTTCACCTCAAACGGAGAGGAGGCCTATAGCCCAGCAGTGGGTATTTACAGGCTGTTGTTGTTGTTGTTGTTTGTTGTTTTGTCCGATATATTTAAAAGTGCGGTTTCCTTAAATTTCCGATGTCTCCTCTGCAGGGCAGCACGCAGCTGGGCGCGCCGCACCAGGTGATGCGTCTCGGGACGACGTTCGTGCCCTTCCCTGTCTTCAATGAGTACATACAGGGGCTTGCAACCACAACCTACACGTTAGTATACTTTTCTTACAATGTTATACAACCTCGACCTCTTTGACGAACCTTTTGACGACTTCCGTGGTCAAGTGGTGTGTACACCGGTTTTCATAGGTACACGCCGCTCCGAGCTCCCGGAATCGATTCCCGGCCGAGTCGATGTAGATAAAGTTCTTTAGTTTTCTATGTTGTCTTGTGTCTGGGTGTTTTGTGGTTCCGTCGTTACTTCTGATTTTCCATAACACAAGTGCTTTATAGTCTGTTCGCGTTAAGAATGCAGTGAGTTGTCATTGTTTACCGGCCTGACTCCGCCCCCTTTGACCAATCAAATCTTTTCAAATTACAAAGTCAAGTTCACATTTAATTAATTATTAACTGACATTTTTTTTATTTAAATTTTGTTTATTTATATTTATTTTATTCAAGCTGTACACGTAATAATTAATGTAACCTATAGCTACTAGATGACGTTATGTCAAAATATGTAAATTTCTACATCGCGATGGCAAGATTCGCAAACGGTTGTATATAGTTTTAAGAATTTTGTTGATAAAACACCCCGGTGACGCTGTAGAGGCCAAAAGAGACCAACAGCAGTACACAGTTCGAAAAAAAATGATTAAACACGTTCATTTATTTAAATTTTTATTATTATTAACTGATACTTTAAAGAAATGTACTCACCAATTTGTAAAAATAAACGTGCGAGAAATGCTTCGACCACGTCTTACAAGAAGAAATTGCCAAGTATAATGTTATGGAACTCGCTGCATAATTTTTTTTTTTTATTATAAATACTAACGACTACATTAGTAATAGTGATTAAAATTTCAATTACTTAATTTTGATTTTTACTTTAATGTCTATTTTTTAAATTCATTATATCTACTTATTCCTTAAAACAAAAATAATTTGTTGGAATTTTAACACAAATATGCATACACCTTCACCCCGCTGTTAAAAAAGATTTGATTGGTCAGGGGGCGGAGTAAAGCAGGTAAACAATGACAACTCACTGCATTCTTAACGCGAACAGACTATAGTTACTTACATTGGGATCAGAGTAATGTATGTGATGGTGTCAAATATTATTATTTATAATAGAAAGGTAAATAGATTATCAAATAGTAACCGGTCATCTCACACGAAACAAATTGGCACTGTTAAAAATATTAAACATACCTTACAGTCCAAATGTCGCCAAGTATGGAGTAAGATATTATCCACTACGTTTGTTATATTGGTTCGTTCAACTCTAATGAAACTTAGAAATACAAAGTATTGCATTTTTAGTTACATATGCACTGGAAAACATTAACCGAAAAGCATATACGATTCGGGAAAAATTAATCGAATGAAATTTGTATTCGCTTGCTGATATTACAATTATGGAATGAAATATAATGAAATAACTTATGCTGTTTTCAATACATTTCTTGGAGATTTGAAATTTGATGAATTGATGAAAAATAAATTATACTTAATTCTGTTATTAAAGACTGCTTGGAGCAGAAAGAGGTATGTATTTATTTTATGGACTTTTGGATATCAGGCAAGGACCTGTTGTTAAATATTTTACCGCCATCAATACATTGTATCGTTCTGTTTCGGTTTGAAGAATATTTGAGCAAATGTCAGTGAGTGTATCCCCTAACATAACATTTTAGGATTTTTTCGGAAAATGATTCCATTCGGTTTAAGACTCAAACTTTAATTAATATATTAATTTAATTTTAATTAATATTAATTAACATAAGAATTAATAATATGAGACAACATCACATACATTACTCTGATCCCATTGTAGGTGGCTAAAGCACTTGTGTTATGGAAAATCAGAAGTAACGACGGTACAACAAACACCTAGACCCAAGACGGCATTGAAAACTGATGGTAATCTACGTCGATTCGGCCGGGAATCGAACCCGGGACCTTGGAGTGGCGCACCCATGAAAACCGGTGTACACACCACTCGACCACGGAAGTCGTCAAATAATGCAAACATTAATAGCATTTCAAGTATCAATTGCTAACAAATAAAGTAACGGATTTTATTGATTGTTACATACTGGCTATTATTATATGTGTTGTGAAAAATATATCACTTGTATTCGACACGGGAGGCGCTCGTGCAGCTAGGTCTCTAGAAATGTAAATTTGACTGAACTATGATTGCAGTGCGCTACTTTTGATCGTGCAATTCAATGAATATTTACGATGGATCTAAAGATTTCAGTTTACGTTAGGTATCATCTAGATTGGAATTCTTTTTTTTTCGAAACCTAATTTATTCCTTTTTTTTAAACAATAACGTTGTATAATTCATATTTTATCTAAGATATACATTCTGCCTCATTTAACACACAACACCCAAATATTTTTTTCATCGACCGAGATGGGAACTTAGTTTATAGTGGCACCAACTGGTGCTACCAAAAACAATAGATCTTATTTATTCTATCACTTATATTTATAGTATACTATTTTTATATATTATATTTATTATATAAAAGAGCAGGACAAATAATTAGTTCATTATAGAAAGGGAAAGAGAGGGAATTGTTGGGAATTCCCTCTCTTTCTTCTGGTGTTTGACCTGTGTCCACATAACACTTCTTTCTTTAAGTGACGATTTCTGCCAGTTAACTCTACTGTAAGCGGCGTAAAAGATCTTCATTTCACAAAAGTCTGAAATATCTCTGCTGGTTTTATAATGTACTAGTTTTAATTTGTGTGATCTCGCTACGCATATTCGCATGTCGCATGTCGTGGCGGGCCGAAGCGCAATAGTAACGTACAAGTGTACACAAGGACAGCGCGGGCGCGTACCGGCTGCTGGAGCACAACTGCAACCACTTCAGCGACGAGGTGAGCCAGTTCGCGTGCGGCGCGCGCGTGCCCGAACACATCGTGGCGCAGCCGCAGCGCGACCTGCCCGCGCCGCTGCGCGCCGCGCTCGGCTCCGCGCTCGCCGCGCTCGTGCCCGACGGCGACCAGGTGCACGCTTATTGCTTAGCAGATATACACATGAAAATTTCACACACACACACACACAGACACACACACACAGACACAGACACAGACACGGACACAGACACACACACACACACACACACAGACACACACACACACACAGACACGGACACGGACACAGACACACACACAGACACACACACACACACAAACACTCACACACACACAGACACTCACACACACAGACACACAGACACACACAGAAATACCCTTTGTCAGCTTTTTTTTAACTCATACTTATGGAGTTTTGGTGATGATATTGTATTTTGTGGGACAATACGCAGATTATGGTAATTTACGTTCGTCTTTCTGTCCATACTCAGGTGTACGCGAACGGCGTGCGACACAGCCGACGGGATAGCCCCGACTACCTCACGCTCAATAACCAAATCGAGGAAGCACGGTTAGTTATCCACGTGATATTTGTAACAAAACGTATAAATTATTCAAATATTATAAATAGGTTATTTAGTTTTAACGACGTATAAAAGGACCTCTGCCTAATCGATGCAGGTCGCTTTTTTGAGTAATAAAATGAATTCCCTTTAATTTTAGTGTAAGTCCCATACTACGACTGATATGCTCCATCTAAGCGTGAACAATTTGAATCTTACTGGGTACAATTGTCATTCCAAAAAAATTACCTGTTGCCTGTAAAGTCGGTATATGGGCGAAAGTTTTACGTGACAACGACTTTGAGTGGTAAAATAATTTTAATGTGAATATTCATTCGTATAGTAGGAAGAAGGATGAAATAATAGTAACAATTTAAAACATTTATTTATACAAAGAATTATATTTAAAACATTAATTAAGGGACGCGTGCCTTTCACTTTTTATGTCTGTCTCTCTCGCTCTTAGGCGGGCTAACCACGCCCGAGTGGAAGGCACGCGTGCCTCTCACTCGCTCTCATTGTGAGCGCATAACGTGAGCGGAGCGTAACGCAGTTTCTTGAAGTGTTACCCGGCAAACCAATTTATAAGACGTTGTCACGTCAAAACGGGATGGCCGGTACGACTCATATTATATCTCTCAATACGATAGCTGACAGAGTTGATTTGTTTTATTGCAGTATGAGTGAACTCACAATAGTTGCTACTTGGAATATATCATATACAATTTAGTATTATACATATTATTATAACATGGTTAGATGTATTAAATTTGTTTTTTTAAAGTGCTGTAATATCGAATTGGGGCACAATCCTGTAATGATATGTATACAGTGTGGCATTGAATAAATAAATAAATAAATAAATATCGACATATTAGTCGACGAGTTGTGATCTGTAGTGTAGGGAACGTTTAAGTATCGATATTAAGGCCAGTGATGCGACCGTACAGTAGACCGGGCGGTGCGTGGCGCGGCGTGTGCGCGTGGCTGGGCGCGTGGCTGCGCTCACCACACCACAAGCCCTTCTGACGCCGGACACTCCCCTGCTAACCTAACAATAAATATCGTAACACTGATCGTGTGCTCTTTCTTTGTAGATATTGTCATAGCGTAGTTTGTCTTTAAAAACGAATTGAAATTTTATCAATTTAAGTAAAAAAAAAATTTTTCTTTTTGGTACTGATGACAGAAAAAAATATTAATTTTTGTCCAGGTCGGATTTACGTTTCAATGAGAAAATGTTGCTAGAAATCTGGTTTCCGTTTCAAGTGGTTATGATTTGAACAGCAGATATTTTTTATTTTCAGTCTGGTCGTATTTATTAAAGCCCTCCTCATACATATTTACATAGATATTTGTTTCGATACTCTTCTAAATAAATTAATTGTAATATCAAAACGAAAACATGTGAACAGTTATATGATTTTCTAGTTTGAATTAATTCGTACGTTACGTTACTAAAATATATGAAGTGAAAAGGACTAGATGCTTTTGGAAAAGTTAAGCGGGCGCTTTATGAATTTGTCTTACAATGTGAATTCTACGGAAAAAGTCGGCAAGTAGACAGTAGTTAGAAATTAATTTTATTTAAGTAACTGTACATATTAAAACAAATTAATTTCGTTTGTAAAGAGTGGTGTCGCAGGAGTTAGAAGCGCGGCGAAATACGTTAGCGGAGAAACTCGCGCGGAAGGAGAGACGCAAAGAGAAGAAACGCAAGAAGCAACGCAAGCAAAACGGAGGCGACCTCTTGGAAGAGGACGATGAGAGTGAGTAGTCTGTATAACTTGCCCAATGATATTCTAATAAACAGATATGTTATATCCATACTAAACAACAGAAAAAAGTGTGCCGCGCCGGAGACCGTTTATTTTAGTTTATTTTTACATTTCATTACAAAAGTACAATTGATAGCTTGATAAAAAAAATAAGTAAAATGGATAACTAGATGTTTTAATTTCGCAAAACGTAATACTACGTAATTATGATGTATTATAACGTATTACTACGTAAAACGACTAAAGGAAAACGTCACAACTAGGACGTTTTCTAGTCTTCACTTTTTGCGCGTTAATAACATATCTGTTTACTAGAACATCATTGAACTTGCCCATAAATAAAGAGAGAAAATGGTACCCATAGCATGATACGGCTGGTACGGATTTGTTAGTAGGGTCAGTATACATTTTAAAAATAATTTAATAAAAGCAGTGATGACTTTCAATTTCGTTTATAGTAATACAAAATTTTATGTAAGATTTTATGAATACGTCGTTGTTTCGTTCTGTCGAACGGGAAAATAAAAAAAGTTCTCGTTTTATTGAAATAAATGATACTGAATTAATAAATTATGTTTCGATAATAATTACGTGAATTCGGTTGTGCTTCTTTACGTTATTATTAGTTTGTGTTAGTTATGAACGTAATGAATTCGTAAAAGTGCTGATATTCCAAACTTTTATTCTAATCCAAAGTGTTTTAATTTACCATACTTATGTGAAAAAATTTTGAAAACTGTACAATAACGAGTCTATATGCTCAAACTTGTTTTGTTTCCGTAAAGAGTTGAGAAGTTCCACTCACATTAATTGACAACCAGAACAAGATATTTGGTGTAAGTGTGAAATACTATAATTAGAGAAGTACTATATAATACAATTTGACGACTCCAACTGGCCAATATTCCAAAAAAAAGCGACGCATTGCTTAGAAGATATTGACAAAGTAAGGAAAGACTTAAGTAAAGTAATAAAAGTTATTTCGTTTGAGAATAATTTATTGTGTCTATCTTGAGATTCTTGGCACATAAACTATGGCACATAATTATTTCCAAAGTTTAATGTTAATAGACGAATATATACTTATATTTAAAAAACCTAAAGGAATTTAATTAGGTATTCAAAAGTATGCTGGTCCGTTAAAAATATGATTTGAAAAAAGCCATTCATTAACTATATCTTATAGTAGAAAACTTGTACTACGGTATTTTTTACTAAGTAAAATTTAGAAGTAAGTTAATATCTGATATTGACTAAACTGCTTAAAATCTAATTTTTCATGTAAATTTTTTGTGTATGGTCCTTAGCGGAAGGGTTTTTTTTATTTTAATAATCTCCTAAGGGGTTAGATAGAAAATAAAAGTTTGAATAGAATTAACTTCTTCGGCTGTTAGTGGGTGAAAGATTAGTAAACAGTATTTTCTAAGTTCATTTCCCAAGAGGGTGAAGTGCGGTATAAAAAAAATGTATTCTATACAAATGTTCATGTTTTGTAAATTTTTAAAACAATTATTAAAACGTGGTACAAATTCATAATCTAAAGGGGCAATTAGGTTTTTATTGTGTGAAAAACGTGAACCTTTTCGAGTAATATGGACTCATTCTAGTTACATCTATGGCTAGTTTTTATTTTATGTCTATCAACACAAAGCAACACACTCTGTGGCGTAGCTATCCTAGGGCCAGGTGGTGCAGTGCACCAGGGCCCCGGAGTTTAGGGTACCCTCTTAACTAAACCTTAAGCTTGAAACTAGAAAATCACGAACATGCGCACAAGACTTCTTATTTGGGATCTATAATTTTAAAGGGTAATTAATAGTTAAAGAGGGATGGGAAAGAGGAAGTTTGAGCCCGATTCTTTTTCTATGCACCGGGGCCCTTCCTCACCTAGCTACGCCACTGAACACAGTAACACACAGTTTCCACTTAAATTTCTCGCCTAAATAGAGATTTATAAAGTTTTTAAACACGAACGACGAACCATTCCATTAAACTTTTGTAATTAAGCTTGAAAAGCAAATGACAAAAATGTCTTATATTGAACTTAAAGCAAAGGTTAAAACTAAAACTAACCAGACTTATTCAAATCATATGAAAATGAAATGTATTTTATACAATAAGCTTCACGATGAGGTGTATTTGAATCGTCAATATTTAAATAGTAGACTAATCTTTGAAACTTCTGACACGTTATTTTTTTTTTTTTTTTTTTTATTACGCTGGAAAAACGCTTTGCGCGCTTCCCCCACGTGATGGAAAGTGGGGGGGTGTGTGGGACTCCCCGGAGCCCTGAACGCCGAGTGCGCCCAAGCACATCGGGTTTACCCACTAAAAAACCAGCGGTACCCTCTCCGTCTTTCGGCGGACGCCACGGGATCGCTTACGCATGCTACCGTGACGCCCTGACGGTCGGCCCGCTTATACGGGCCTTCAACAGCTAGGGGGGATTCCCAGGGTACTGGGACCCCCCCTGGTCCCTACGGCGCCTATTGAGGCGGAGGGAGAAGATGCGCGTAGCGCCTTTTCCTTCTCCCCGGTCGTCTTCTGCGGAGCGAGTCAGCGGCGGCATTTTTTTCCCGCTCTCGCTCCGCTGCTTCCTTCTGCGACATGACACTTTCGCAGAAGGAGCGCATCTCTGACCAGCACACCTCGCTACCGAGCATGGTGTTGATAACGCTCGGTAGCGAGAGGTCTCCGCCCATAGTCGCCGCAAGGATGTGCCTCTGGGGCCCCCACGCAGCACACTCGTACAGGGTGTGGTACGCCGTGTCCACTGGCGCACCACACTCGTGACAGGAGGGTGACTCCTCCCGCCGCGCTATCCCGTGCAGGTACTTACCGAAGCATCCGTGTCCGGTAAGTACCTGCGTCATTCTATACGACAGTGTGCCGTGCTTCCTCTCGACCCAGCGACTCAAGTGGGGACGGATCGCCTCCACTGTCGCTAGGCCCGCCGTGGGAGTCCCCAGATCCTCCTGCCATCGGGCGATCAGGGCTTGCTGGGCTAGAGCCCTGATCCGCCCGATCTCCGCCGACCCTGGACGGTCGCCGCGGTCCCTCGCCTCGACCCGGAACCGGTACACTTCCGCGAGCACCTCCGCCTGGAGCTCCCAGGGCGGATCGCCCGCGAGAAGTGTCGCCGCAGTCCACGACACCGTACGGTACCCTCTGATGCCTCTCACCGCTATGACCCTCTGCGGCTTTCGCAGCAGAGCCCGATTTTTAGCGGTCTGACACGTTATACAATATTGAATTAAATGTAAATTTCGGTTCGGAAAGTAGATTTAATCACAGCATAGTTTGCCAGCAATTTCGTTGACATAGAATGACTGAATTAAGTTTAACTGTCTTAAGAAAATATTCTAATCTTCTAAGAGTTCATAAATCATTGGCTCCGTGTAGAACACGTAAATATTAACCGACGATTGCGGGCTCAAATCCAAGTAAGCGTCACTGAATATTCGAGCTTAATTATTGTGCATATTTCATCTTATGCTTCTTTTCCTGAAGAAGAAGAGGACGCCAAGTCCAGGTCATTCAACATTGTCTTTTTAATATTAGTATATACTATTATTTAAAAAAAAAAGTCTACATCTATCCAGAAACAAGAAGAATGACACTAGGTTGCTCATTTTATGTTACCATTTGTAAATATACATTTCCAACGGTTTGACATCGTGTGCAAGCTAAGCATCACAATATATAATATATTGAGAGCTGAGATGGCGCTGTGGTTAGAACAAGTACATCATAACCGATGATTGCGGGTTCAAACTCAGGTAATCACTCATCTCAAGTGCTTAATTTGTGTTCATAATTTTTATTTATCTCGTGCTCAGCGGAGAAGGAAAATTGCATATGTCTAATTTCAACGAAATTGCGTCACATGTGAATCCTTCAACACGCATTGGAGTAGTGTGTTGTAATATGCTCCTAACCTTCTCCTCAAATTGAGTAGATACCTTAGCCCAGCAGTGGGAAATTTAAAGGCTGTACATCTTGTTGTGATATTTAACTTGCTTGGGTACACTGTTAGTTAACGACTTAATTGTATTAGTAATCAAAATTGTTTAGATTTAAAATAAATGTGACAATTGGTATGTTAGATTTAGAAGTCGTGACAGTGAGATAGATTTATACCTCAGTTGGGAATGCGTGATACGTTTAAGGTAGACTAAATGTCAATCACGTCCATTTATCATCATGACGTGAATTCCTCGATAAATGCCGGAAGATTCAATAATATATTAAATTCAAATCCAATCAATGTTGTAATTAATCAATTGAGAAAGGGAACATGTTTGATGCTGACATTAAAACTTCTGAATCTAATTAATAAATTAGACTATCCAAAGGTGTCTGGCTCACAGCCATAAATAAGGATGATAACTGACTTAAATACCCATTGGTGACAATATCGTATTGCCTATAAGGTCTGATACTCGGTCTGGGTATTGTATCAAGATTCATTCCTTTCAGGGACAAATTGAAACTCAAAATTAAGTTAAATCTCATCAGTGAGTATAATAAATTTGATTATTGAAATTTTAAAGAGAAAATAATGTTTCGAAAGTTTTATTACCAATGCCTTATCACTGGACAGATCTCGAATGTGCATGATATGTGAGTCAGTGGCAAGGTTAAATAGCTTTAATTACAGCGCATGCGCTTGGATATCTAAACGTCAAGTATATAACTATTTCATGTAACAATTACTAGTATATTGATATCAATGGCAGGGCTTTGTGTAAGTTTGATGGGTAGGTATCACCAAATGATCAGATATTCTCCTGTCAAATAGCAATACTTGGTATTCTTGTGTTACGTTACCGGTACAAGGACATAACAACTTAGTTCACAAAGTTGGTGTTATTTTTTACAGTGCCAATTTAGTGGCGGTAGTGACCACTTACCAACATAGTCCATTTGGCCGTCAGCCTACATATGTCATTAAAAAATGTATGTAGGCAGAAGCAGTACCAACTAATCACCATTACATTTTTATTGTAAGATGTTTTTTTATTCATAACACGCCCCCCAATATGTATATGTGATATATACCTATATCAATGAAGTATGTCTATGAATTTGTCACACTAGCAAGCGAAAGCAATCCTATGGTGCCCGCTGATAAGGCGGAGAGGGTACCACTGGTTTTTTAGTGCGTATTCAGGCGTCCTGTCCCACATCCCCTCCACTTTATGTGGGGGAAACGCGTAATGCGTTTTTCTAGAGAGAGTCTAATGAGGTTCTATCAAGTTGACTCGAACTCTGTGTCCTAATATTATGGCCATTTAATGTTAGTAGGTAGTCAGAAATAATCGCTTACTATTATTTTTTTAGAACTTTAACTACCTTAATTATAAAGTATATTATTAGTAATAGAGTTTATTAATTAAAGGTGTAATGTCTTGTCATGTAAAAATGTATAATGTAAAATAAGTCTGAATTGAAAATCTGAGCAAGGATATATTTTATCGGAGTTCAATTAGGTCACGTAAATCTGTAAGCGATCCACACTTTCACAGATTTTACCTTTCCAAATTATTCAGCATGAAAATCTACGACAATTTCTTCGTTTTTGATAAAAGTGTTGTTCTTAAGAGTCGTCTTAAAATTTAATGTTAACTTGATCATCGTTATCGTCAATACCAACGATATGTCAATTAATTAACCATTGCTATGATAAAGAGTAAAGCTGCATAACAGGCAGGTGTTATCCGGCTCGGTCAGTCGTATATATACGTGTGTTATATACATCGGGCGATCTTGGAAATGTGAATAGCCCCTAGAACTCTCGTAACACTAGACAGTGTGATCGACCTCGTCTATTTATTTCGACTTCGGTTGAACGATCCTCAAATAGGTCGGGCGAAATCACTCACGCGCCGCCACCACCCTTGCAATTTCCCCGGATCTATGATGTTGTTAACGTAAATTTCCTCTCCCGGATTCGTTTTCTTTTGATTCAAACGTGCTTATGGACCGTCGTACACGAATGGATACGTATTATAAATATGGTGTCGAGGGACTCGTGGGGGGCGGGCGGTTCTGGCCTGGCGCGGCGCCAGCGCCGGCCGCGATCAGTAGTGCAGGCCGGACCCAACGACGCGCTCCTCTACTCGCGCGCAGGACCGGGCAGTATTTATAGAGAACACGCCACGTGCGCTCTGGAAGAAAAGCCGGGAATCACCGGTATACTACGTGTGACTCCGTATCGCGGCTCCAGTTGTGTCTACTGTTTCGCGTTCTATTTCTGATCGCCTGGAAATAGATCAAGTGTTATAGTTAACCTTTTGTTTCGTTCGGTATGTATATGTGTCAACCTCATGTAAAAATTTTCCTAAACCTTTATACATTTTCTTCTATTCAGTCATAAATGTATACGATGGTTTTGATCTAAAATAAAAATTAAAACAATCATGAAAATAATGCTTAAATAAAAGTTGATTTCGATATGTGCTTCGCCTAAAATATCTCTCTGTAAAAGCGGCCGGTGCCGGCGAGCAATAATTGTGTTTTGAGCGTGCGCGTGAACTAAATCTGTGTAATATCCGTCGAGGAGTGGAGTGCAATCTGTTTTATAGGCCTTGAACTAAACTCTTCAGTAGTTTAGTATCAGAGAGAATCTCTAACAGTAACTGACTAATTTTACGTAAACCTTATTAATTAATACCAAATTTAGAATATCATATACATTCATAATTTAAATATTTTACATATTTGTTAGATGGTATTCGGACTATATTTTTTAAAGTTATATAAAAAAAATATATTAAAAAAATCATCCGACAGTGAGCTATTTATATAAATTCGATGAAAAATATTTATATGAAGTAATGAAAAATTTCGAAAATTGTCCGGTCCGGTTCATCACAGATTATTTTTTTTAATAATAATTTTATGGTTGGTTGAACTACATGCGTGTCATTCACTTTATAAGTTTAAATCAAATAAATGTTAAATCAAACGTTGTTTACAAACATAACAGGAAAGGCAAATATTTTTAAAGCCTATCAATTTAGTTTAGATATTATCAACAGATATAAAACTATCTAGGGCCAATTTGTGGAATGTAAATATTTTATTAGCTTCATATTCAACATTCGATTACTCATCCTATTTAATTGGAATGAAGCGAGTATGAAAACTGCACTGAAATAAGTTTGACCCGAAGAACGAACTTTGGAAGGGAACAGTGACGTCATAGCTATTTCTTTACAATGAAAACGAAATATATTTTCAAAAATTTTCAATTTAAAACTTACTAAGGTTTCAACTTTTCATCTCACATTCCCCTGGCTTGGATTTTTACTTAAATTTTAGTAAGTATTAATATAGATTGAATAAATGTTTACAAATGGTAAAATATTACTTAGTAATTAGGCTTTGTGGAAATATGTCTGGGTAGGTACAACGCACTCAGTAGATATTCTGTCACCAAACTTCAATAGTTAGTATTGTTGTGTTTTGATATGAAAGCAAAGTGGAACAATGTTATGGGCTGATACCAACATTAGGGTTGTTAGCGCATTAGTGTGATGTACGATATGTTTATTATTTCTCACATTTCTTTCAGCACCACCTCTTGGGTAGGTAGACTTTTCATCAGATTGCCTATTTGTACTTCCCATAATATAATCGGCATAAAAAAGATATTGCAATTTGTCTTATTTTGATGGAGATTCATAAACACAATCCAAAAATATACACCATTAACACGTTTGTTTGACAGAACTCATTACCAAATCTAAAAGCGAAATAAAAAACACAACTTAGAAAAGGGGTCGGTATGTTTTTTTTTCGATTGATGCACTTAATATATTCTTCTAATCATCTTTAACGTATTTTATTTAATATGTGAGTTATTTACTGTAACTCGTAATATAGTTACTTAGGTCAAGACTAGAGCTCTTTTTGACAATGAGCTACATTTTATTGGAGAAATGCATTAAATTGCAACATCTGAATATTCTTACATAGATATAGCCACTCGTACGATACTAAAGGATAGATCCCAAGTAATCATTGTTAATTGTTTCAATTGTTACGTATATATATATTTCATCACGAGTTAGTTTTCTTTTATTTATACAACTAAAGAAAGTGGTTTCTTAATAGAAATGTATAAAGTTTCGGATGTTAATAATTAACACAATTCATTATCGAAAGAGATTGCTAATAGATGGTGTACAGATAGCCATAAGCATAGTAGAGCATCACAATTATAATCTCGTGATGCATCTGCTCAGACAACATGCTATAAGTATAGAGGTGCAATGGTACTAATAAAAATGTCTTTGAAAATATTTGTCGGTTTGAGTATAGTAAAAAGTGTGTTATCCTCAGACATGGCGGAGGCAGTGGAGGCGGTGGAGACGCTGGAGGCAGGCATAGCTCGCGCTGGGCCCAGCTCTCGTGACCTGGAGGCAGAAGCCGACGAGCGTCGTCTAGAGGAGCAGCGCCGCCGGGAGCGTGACCCGCCCATCGTGTTTAGGGATATCGACGTAAGTACCGACCTAAGCCAACCAAATTTAAATTCCAGGTGGAATTTATTTAAACGTAGACTTATACAGCAGCACATAGGGAGCGCTAAAATAATATATGGTAAAATAATATTTTGCTTTTTTAACATGGCTAGCATGGGAAAGTGATCCTAAGATGGCCGTTAACAGACTGAGAGGGTATACCCCTGTATTTTTAGTGGGTACTAGCGCACAGTAATGGACCGGTGTCCGTGTCCTACATACCTTTCCACTTCACGTGGAGGAAACGCGTAATGCGTTTTCCCATCGAGTAAAAAAACTTTATGTATCCTCGTCTAAGTGGGTATCACCCACGGTGTTTTATTTCTACAGTCAAATACTGATGTGGTGTTTTGTTATGTTCGAGACTGAAGTGTGAGTAAGTAATTATAGACCTTTGATCCCGTAGTGGGCGGCGCGATGAAGGTGTGAAAATGCATATTATAGTTCTGATATCAAGGTTTAAATTTACCCTCAGGTGACTAATTTGTTTGTCTGCTTTTCTGAGTTACCGACCAAACATGGAGCAGTAAGATAAATAAGGATTGCAATTGTAATTTGTTTATATAAATGCATATTATTACATCTTGCATTAACCTCTTACCAATACAAAATGATGATTCAAGTTTGTTTGTGTGCCCGGTACTCGTGAGTAAGAAAATTTAATGGCTTCATAAAAAGCGCGTGAGCGTCGAAGCTGTGTATCGCTGGATCGGGACTTTTTCCAGAAGAGTCCACGTGAGAACATCGCCGGGTATGAGTAATAAGATGTTTTGGACTTGATGTCTCGCCAGCTGTAGGCGGAAATGATGCTCGCCACGATGAAAGCCAAATATGAAATAATTATCGCTTACTTCTAAATTATTGTTTAAGACATAATCGGCACACATGTAGACTTTATAGATAGCTGGATATCATTAATAATAATAAATAAATAAATATGAGACAACATCACATACATTACTCTGATCCCAATGTAAGTAGCTGAAGCACTTGTGTTATGGAAATCAGAAGTAACGACGGTACCACAAACACCCAGACCCAAGACAACATAGAAAACTAATGGTAATCTACATCGACTCGGCCGGGAATCGAACCCGGGACCTCAGAGTGGCGTACCCATGAAAACCGCTGTACACACCACTCGACCATGGAGGTCGTCATTATACGTTTATATCGTGATTAAGTTTCTTAAAATATGGACCTTATTAATGTTACGTGTATAAAATGCCACAGGGCGCACAGGAGTTCGAAGCGTTCACCAAAGCGCTGGAGGGCGTCGAATTGTCGGCCGACGAGAAGCAGAGCCTTGACGAGCTGCAACAGTACCTCGTGCAGGGAGAGGGCAGCTGGGTGCTCGGCGACGAGTTCCTCACCTTCATCGGTGAGTGCGCGGGGCGGGGGTGCGGGGCGCGGGCGCGGGGCGGGCAGTACAGCGGCGGCGTGTCGCAGGTCGCGTGCTGCGGGACGGCGGCGTGTCGAGCGAGGCGCGCGTGTGCGCGCTGCGCTGCCTGGCGGCGGCGGCGCTGCGGGACGACGTGTCGCTGCTGCTGCACCAGGACCGGCGCCAGCACGCGCTGCTCGCCTTCGCGCACACCGTCGACAAGCTGCCGCCGACGGAGCAGCTTGCGCTCGCTATCTTCGTGAGTTACAGCGTTTCGACTAAATATTGATATCTGCGTATTACGGGAACGAGATAAAAGTTTGTCAAGAATGTGCTAGCGAAAAATTTTTGAATTACAACTATCCGATTCGACAAAACCAACATGCTTTTATGCAGACTAAATCTAATGTAGGCATGAATGGTAGACTGTCGAAGAACTCTCAACTTCTTCAACTCCCCCTTTTTTGACGCAGGGAAAATCGTTCAACTCCTAGAAATATTTCGCGTGATTGAGTTTCCTCACCACTAGTTATTTAATCGTACCCTAGAATCATCGCGTATCATAAATGTCTGGAATAATGGAGTAACAAACGATAGCTTCCGCTAATGTTTGTTTATTTGCAATCAGATGTGCAATCTGTTCGAGAACACGTCGTCGTCGGAGTGGCTGCTGTACATCAGCGAGTGGGAGAGCGACGGCCACACGCTGTCGAACATCCGCGTCACCACTAAGGTGAGCGCCGGCACGTGCGGGTAGGGGGGGGAGGGGGTCGTGTTTCGCGTGCGCTGACCGTGCGGCACCGCGCGTGAGGGGGGGCGGGGGGGGGGGGTTGTCGCGTGTCGCGTGCGCTGACGTGTGTGTGCGTGTGTGTGCAGGTGTGCGTGCACTGCGTGCTGAGCGAGGCGCCGGCGCTGCGCGACGCGGGCACGGCGCTGCTGTACAACGTGGCCACCAAGGAGGTAAAGACTGTGGTCAGTATCGCTCTCTCCGCTCTTTCACTTTCACTCACACTAGCACTCTCCGTATATCATGAACGATTTTACTCGTACGGACAATGGAAGAGAAGATCAATTTGTGTTGTTTATTATACGAAGACGGTGCCTTCTACTGCACCAATGTATTACGCAGTGAAACTCCAAAAGTTCTCCTAAATGGAGTCTCGTTCAACCACCGGGATATGAACGGTTTCTGAATATTTTTTTAAGACCTTTTGCGTGTAAGGTCATCTATCTTCATGCAAATATTCGCTTTGTCAAATATCGTAATTTAACAGTCGAGATTGCCACCGAGCACTATCTCCTATTTGACGTTTCACAAACACGCCGCCTACTTCCTGAAACGCGTGATTCCTTTGACACGATAAGCATTTCAGTTAATTTGCTCATTTGATAGTTTAATCTTTACTTGACGTTTTTTTTATATATTTTAAGACAGCTCGTCCGCTTCTTGTGTAAACGAGGAAGCAATAAATCTTAAGTATTTAAACGATATCATTTGTCAAATAAGTTTTGAATACTCAGGCTTAAAACAATATAGTTATATTAGCTAACCATAAATGTACGGTTTAACGCATTTGAATTCTAATCCAAGTTATATACTCATAATATTTATGTGATGTCAATTAACAAAAGAATGTCTTAAACATTCTACGTCACTGGTATTTTTGACGTAACGTATTACGCTGATTCAAGAATATTATTTTAACAAACAGCTTCAATATTAACTCGTTCAAAGGTTTAGAATCTTAAAAGAACACTTAAAAATACCAATTATTATGTAGAATGTTTAAGGGTTTCTTTTGTTAATTTACATCACTAAAATGTTATGAGTATATTATTGAATGGAACCAAATTCGTTTAAAGTTTTAGCAAAGCTTAAGACTTCTAGGATAGGACTGATCAATTTCAAAAAATCGAAAATTATACTGCAGCTTTAAGACCAAAAGGTCGTATGAAAATTTTAAGTTTCAATTTGATAATGCCATGTTCATGCAATCGTTGATTAAATGAATAATAGTTTTCGAACTGGACTTCTTCGCATAGGATGGTGTTGAGGAAGTGTTAGTAGGTGTTTGGTAGCCTGTCAGACCCATCCACTGACCAAGAGTATGCAAATTTTTAAATAATAGTTCTTGCATCTTTAATGAAATCCGCAACAGCAATGAGTTTGTTTTTATTAAGAATCATTACGCTGGTTTTTAAGATGACTATCAAAAATATATCAGTCATATTAACATCTCGTTACCTACGCTTCTATTTAAATAATAATTATTGCTTAAAAAATAATATTTAATCTCTAACACAACCTAGAATAGTACTTATCACAATTATTTATTTCTGTAGTATAAAATTTTATGGTACAGAAACACGGTACGTCAACAACGGTTGTTGTTGTAGTGATGATACCATCCAAGTAGGTATTTCCCTTGCCGCAAAACAACAATATTTAGTGTTGTTGTTTGTTGAGCATTGCTGTGATGTAAGGAATGGTCCTCTATTCCCTACCTATTGAATAAAAGAAAATATATCGCATCAACCTTGACAAAACTAAAAAAAGATTATAACAAATTTCGATACTCAGAAAATTATTGAATTGCTAATATAAGAATGGCTGTCAAATATTAACACAGCTTGAGATTATAATTATAATATAAAATCAAAATTATTATGTTGTGTCTGCTACGTATCCTTCATAAGGCTATTGTTACTACAATTAAAAAATTTAATAAGATGTCCCAAATTAAACCAGTCACTCATTTGAGCTGTATATCTTTTCTTTTATCTTGGCATGATTACATGATGTTTTTTCGTTCTTAAAAACTTCGTACTGTGCTAATACGCTTTTCTGCTCATTAATATAAAGTAAGTACTCTGCCTTTTATTTGTGAATATATTTGTATAAATCCTCTAAAAATTTTCGGTACAAAAAGTTGTTATTTATAAAAAGTCCTCTGAAATACATAAAGATAAGAGCTTTGTCCACTTTGCTATCCGTTTTGAGAAGCGTCTCGGTCGCGCTGCAGAAATGTGTTGTTGCAGCGTCTCGGGCTCGGAGCAGCGCTGCGCGCGCAGCTGCCTAAGCGAGCGCGCTCCAAGGTACCTACACCACCCACCACCCACCACCCACCACTCAACACTTAACACCCACCCTTAACGGCCACCATTACCGGGATCTCGGTTCCGTTAGCTAAATTCCAATGCCCAACAAAACAAACAACAACAACACCTGTACATTTCCCAGTGCTGGTCCCTTTGAGGAAAAGGTTTTTGGAACATATTCCACCACGCTGTTCCAATGCAGGTTGGTGGAATATACATGTGGCAGAATTTCTATGAAATTAGACACATGCCGGTTTCTTCACGATGTTTTCCTTTACCACCGAGCACGAGATGAATTATAAACACAAGCACATGAATATTCAGCGGTGCTTGCCTGGGTTTGAACCCGCAATCATCGGTTAAGATGCATGCGTTCTAGCCACTGGGCCACCTCAGCCCTATCCAATGCCCAAGTTCAATGGGAGATTCGAAATAATGTACATATATACCATCTATGTCAGTTTCACATTAACAGAGCGTTTTCTGGATTCGATTCCTGAAAGGAGAATATGACAGTTGTCACTGCCCTACACATAAGATTCATCTTGAAAGCCGAAGGCTATACCGATGTGTGATATCGCTACGAGGAAAAGATAATAATAGTATTGTAAAACGCATTAATCTTATTAGCTAGTAATACGCCGTAAATATTTACCAGGCTCTGACGCGCAGTTTACGACTGCGTCTTACATTGCTTTGCGTAAATAAATCAAGGGCCATAACAGCGTGGTTCCCCAGTGTTCGCTAAGTTCCACATTACATTCAAATGGTCTATAGACACTTAAAATGACGTTTGTTGCCAAATATACTAATGTTGCGTATACAGGGTGGTAGGATAAGTAAACTACTTAAAGTAAATGGGTAACACCGCCGATAGAATCAAAAATATTAACTACCTTTATATTGCCAATGGCGCCTCTTAGCTTGGGATCTAAGGATTATGTCCTTTGCGTCTGTTGTTACGCTGGTTTATTTAAATTTAGAATTGAATTGCTTATTTAAAATTGGAATACAACAATAATAAGTATTGACGGTAGCACATGTCAAGTGGCTAGTCATAACGACAGTCTCCCTTGCATAGGGTTGTGCCACCTATACTTGTTATCGATTTTGTAAACATATCCTATTGTACTATCTGTAACCATTCGTTCAAATGTGTTCGATATCCTTAGAACTACAAAGTCATGGCTAATAGCACGAGGTTACAGTGAACACAATAACTGCAGGGGTTTTCCGTGACCTTGATTTGTTATCAGCACACAAGGCACTCGCTCGTGTTTCGAGGCGCCATTTAATTGAATTAGTTTTATCGCTTAATAACATTCGTGTGTAAATATGAATTATTGTTGCATCCGTTCTATCTCGCTGTCAATAACGTAGAACGAAATACATATGTCGGGAGGTAGAAGGTCGATGATATATATCGGGGGTTTTATAATTACGGTGCGGATATACGCATTATACGCGATATCCGAATATATACCTATATAAATATACAGGGTTATTGGTAACTCGACGTATATCCGTTAAGAGGTGATAGGGGTGACTATTTGCAATAATTTTAACCCCCATATGCATAATCCAAAAGTGACCCATTTTTGAGTTATCACAATTTTTAGCTTTTTTCAAAATTTGTCAAAAATGCAACTTCAAAAATTTATTTAAAAAAAAGTATCAATTATATTCTATTTTTTTCTTTTGTTTTATAAAAACGATTAAACACTGGATATTTGTCAATATCTAAACAATAACTATCAGTTCAAATTTAAAAATGCCAGGCGGAAAGTGAATTTTTTTTCAATTATTTTTAGATATATGTTCCTCAAAAATGCCTTAAAAACTAAAAAAATCATTATGAAACTTGGCCTGCAGATTATTTTAAAAACATAACCGTTTTCTTAGCTTTTTAAAAATGTATAAAAAGAAGGAAATTCTTTAAAAACTATCGAAATAAAATGACCAGAAAGGACGCTGGTGGAAATTCGTAGTCGAACATAAACGAATTCGTACTAAAGGTCGCTCTTTAAAATTCTTACAAAATTGACTAAAAATAAAAACCAATGAAAACAAACTTACTTATTAAACTGACATATTTAATACAAATTTAAAATAAAATTTAGAAACAGAAACAGTTCAATAGCTAAGTTATAAAAAAGACATTTTGTAATATAACCTAAATAATGTACCTATTAATAAGCGAATCCGAGAAACTCTCAATAACGAAGCACAGCACACACAGCATGTTCTACAATAAATAATGCAGGATTCTATCCTTACTATTTTCCTCAGGAAGAAGTCTCTGAAAAGAAAGTTATTTTTTTATAAATCGTCTTTATAAAGTATTAATATAATATCATTTCGGTTGCTATATTGTGATTTATTTAAAATATATGTCTCTTAAAATGCACGATGTGATCAGAATCAAAAAGCGATTATAATTTTTAATTACTCGATTTATTTAATCTTAAAGAGGTCGTCGATCCAAAAAACTCGTTTAGAACCTTGAGTATCCGATGGCAACGTATGCGCTAAAATTAGCTTCACTACATTTTGTAAAACAAAGTCGCTCCTTTACGTATGAACCCAACGGATTTTTATACAGGTTTCACAAATAAGTGCGATGATTCATGAGCAATAAGTGAATATAAGTGAAGATACCTGATTTATTGCATTTGGTTATAAATTGTCTGAAATATTATGACAATGATTATTGGTCATCAGAAAACCATCCCAGTAAAGCGTAAACCTGTACGGTTACATGTCTTATAATATAAACGTTATGTGTAGAAACTTATTCAGTTATTTTACCCGAGCAAAGTGGGATCATTAGCTAGTTAATAATAAATGCGATGGAAAGCAGGACTCGTTGAGGAGTTGCGTAGAAGGCACCGCTACACATCGGCGTTTCAAATTAATCCGCAATTATATTTCGATCGAGTAATATTTGTCAGTGTAATCTGTTACGGTATTTTTTTATGCTTTATTAAGCATATACCTTAAAGGTACCTATATATGCAGTGGCGTCGCAAGATCGAATTTTAATGTGGGCAAGATGCAGTTTTGCGAGGCCCTTGTTTTTTTTTATAGTACTCTGATACCAATGTTATATTATACTTTTTCAAATTTCGGGCGCGAGGCCCTTTGCACCGCGAGGCCGTGGGCGGTGGCCCACACTGCCCACGCCTTACGCCGCCACTGTACATATGTATATTTTGTACGGGTTTGAACGACGATCATACCTTTTCCTTACTCGTGCCGAGGAATATGAAAGGAGTATGATCGTGGTCATAGTCCGGATGAAATGTATAAAATAGATGAATTAAATTGGGATACGATCTGATCGTGCTGGGAATGTGGCGTGGGTAACGGTGCGCGGGTCGGGCGCAGGTGTTCGACGAGGTGTGCGTGGAGCTGTGCATGGCGGCGCTGCAGCTGGCCGCGTGGGCGCCGCCCGAGGAGGCGCTGTGGCGCGCGCTGGCGGCGCTCGCCCGCCTCGCCGCGCACTCGCACGACGTGCCGCAACTCGTGGCGCTCGTGGGGCCCGACCCCGCCGCCTTCCGGTACGCTCCATCACCTCTAACTACTTGTGCTACCATTACATATTATAAAACAAAGTCGCTTACCGCTATCTGTCCCTATGTATGCATAGATAATTTTACTTTACTTTAATGTTACGCAACGGATTTCGATGTGAATTATTTTAATAGATAGATTGATTCGATTGAAAAGTTTTTGTATATAATACATAGACAATATAGTAAAGAAACACTGTTAATTTTAGACGTTTCTAATGTGAAGTCGTAACGTCGTCCGTTGTAGTATATTAAGTATCAGTATTTTACTCGTTCGAAGCCGGGACAGGTCGTTAGTTCATTATAAATGACAAATTTCAGTTTTCAATTTTGCTTAACACCTTCAATGTATATTAACGTCCATTTTGTCATGTATGATAACATGACTATAACTAAACACATGCAGGCTTTTCCCTGGTGCCTGATAGTTACATGACGCAAATTGCATGCATGATTTTTCCCCAGAGGGACGAGCCCGCGCATCGACGAGCAGATCGACCTCATCATGAAGAAGGTGTCAGGCGTGAGCGGCTAACGGCGTTCGCCTGGCCTGAGGATCTGTTTCGCATTTTGCGTGTGTATTATAAGTCGAGTATATAAAATCATATTCTTGTTTCCCACGCCGACTAACCTGTGTCGTTTCGATTACGTTGCTGCATATCGATGCAGCAGCAGCGGTTTCGTTTTGTTTGTATAATTTTTATTATTAATTATTGTCAGTAAATTTATTTTAGTTAATCGAACTCCGATTCTATTGGCGCTTCTAGTTTGTCTAGTAGTCAGCATAGCTGCGCACGCGCACCTCGTACGTGGCTTCGTATAGAGAGCACTGTTTTGTAAATGTAATTCGAAACACCGGTTTCATTCATTTATTTCAATTGTTATCGTTTATGTTATATCGAAGTCTAATAGTAAGTACCTGAGCTTATAAATTATAAAAAAAAAATGGTTTAAAATATTCGAATATCGAATGAACGATGTATTCGTTGTTAATTTAATGGAGTGGGGGTGGGGGGTTGTTGTTACATCGCGACTGTGCATTTACACGTGATATGGTTTTACAACGTATTATATAATTTATTGGTTGTAATTTAATAAATTTACGGTTTTAAAAAGCACAGTTTGTTTTTTTTTTCACGACTGTCCTTTATTTTCCATACTTATAAAATTATACTTTATTTGAAAATCCCAAAAATAAAAGAAAATTTTAAGATGCTTAAATACTAATCTAGGGCACACATAATATACGAATTACATATTTTTATTAAAGATGTACAGAATCTCATCTCCACAATGCAGCTCTTGTTCTCCAGAAACAAGAGTACCTATGTGTTACATTTATACGTAACCTTAAAGATTATATTGTTTTTTCTTATTTTTTGTTATTGGAACGATGATCTTTTATGCGGCTTACGGTAAATTGAACTGGAAGAAGTCGTTTCTTAAAAAAAGCGTTATTTCACACCATTGCCTCTTCTTTTTTTTTCTTTCTTTTAAATACGGTTTAATACGTCACTATTTGAAGTATTTTGTTATTATTGTTTTAATTTAAATTCTGGAACTTCCAAAATAAATAATTTTTTTATAAATTTTTAAAATGCAATGGTATTCGTATGGTACATAATATATAATAAAAATATATATAATAAAGTGACCAGAGATGTGCAAAATATAGTCCAATTTCACTAGTTTGAATATCAAGTTTCGACGGACGCCTAATTTAAATTGCTTTATTATATAAATATTTATTGATGAATAAAATTAACTTTGTATACAAATGCCGCGTGAATGCTTTTGATTATAGATTTAGAAATACTTTGCTCGAAATTTATATAGTAGTGGGGTTTTTTCTTTTTTAGTAAGTAGACAGTCCAACGATTTGAAGTTCCCTGGGCATACCCAAATAGCCAGGGAATATTTTTCGAAATTAGTCTTAAGAAATTTTGAAAAGATTTCCCTTAGTACTTACGGTTATTTTTAAAACGCATTACTATAATATGATGATGTTCTTGGTAATTCTGTCAACTTTAGAGTATTTATCATATTAGGGTATCGGATTAGAACTAAGGTAATCAATATTGCTCAATAATTAATTCGTTATTTATCAATATTTATATTCAATTTTAACAAAATGACAAAACAGTCCAGTCCATTAGTATATTATGTGATGTGTTTGGAACGTCGACATCCATGTAAATAAGCTGCTTGTTGGTGGCTGCGTCGACTTGCAACACTGATAGGAAAGAAGTGGAGCTTATCATCCCACAACACACAAGAAGTCGTCACGTATTTATAGACGAGGACTAAAGGTCGTGAGCGCGCGCCGGCAGGACGGCCGCAGCACAAAGTGTAACAATTTTATCACTATCGTATTTGTTATAAGATGTTTACCCGACAACTTCGGACAGGTTTCTGACGCCATAGAGATAATGAATTAGCAGAGTATCGGTAGTCCTGCTGCAATTCGCTCGGCGCGCGTACGCACTCGCGACCGACTGCCGCTCGTACCAGTTATATTCAAAAACAATTTCGCGTTATTTCGCACTTAAGTTTTACTTTTCCGCACTACTGGGTTATTTAACTACACTACGATAGGGTAGTGTGAAGTCCCGTAGAGTGTAGAATGGAGGAGATAGAGACTGTACCTCTGAGCGTGTCGGCTGGCGGCGGCGGTTTCTCGTCTTGGTTGCGGCGCCGCTTGCCCGCGCTGCGCTGGGCGCGCGCGTACGACCGCACGAGCGCGGCGGCGGACGCGGTGGCCGGCGTCACGCTGGGCCTCACGCTCGTGCCGCAGAGCATCGCCTACGCCTCGCTGGCTAATTTGCCTGTGCAATACGGCCTCTATTCCGCATTCGTAGGTGAGTACGTTACTGTGTCATGAAGAAGAAAATTAGAAAAAAAATATATGGAAAAATATATGGGTATACTTCCAAAATGCAAGATTTATTGATATGTGTAAATGAGACACGGTTAAAGCGACCTTAACATGACGATTCGTATCAAGATGTATATTTGAAAAAAGAATTTTGTGATTTAGAATTGTGAGTCTGATATCTGTTTTTCTGTATTGCAATATTGTCAGAACGTAACTAAAGCGTTTTGTGATATTTATGAAATGTCAATGTTTGTTATCAACAATCAAGCATTATTTGCTCAAGAGACATCCTACTTGATTAAAGATGGCATATCGTGAAACTACCTTTAAACGTAATAATGTTATCGTAATCATTGGTTTAATAATGTCAATGGATATTGAGATGTTTGCAAAGCTTTTTATAACTAACGAAAAGTCCTAATCTAAGTGATGTACTATTGGACTTATATTAATATGCAACAAGGAAAATTTAGATGGTAATTAAAATCATATTAATGTTAATGAATTCAATGTTTCGCATGACATTCTTGTTAGGACTATATCACATTAGAAAAAGTAGTAAAATTGTCTATGTCTAAATCTCGTCCTCTGTCATAAGTATGTTTGACAGTATCACAGAAAATTTGTTTAAATTATGCCACAGATCTAATAATTATAGAACAGTACAATTAACATACTTAAATTTATTTTTATTTGCTCGACATTGCTAATGTGCAATGCGTATACGAATTGTTAAACCAACTCATAATCATTAATACGAAAGATAAAATGTTGCAATAGTTTAAAATATTAATTTACTAATTAAAGAACATCGTAACCGAACTTCGAGTATTTAAACGCTTTATAAAATAGTGAACAAAACAGGACTTTTTTTTAAATGTCCATTTATTTAATCTTCATGTGAAAGCTACAAATTTATGGGTTTCGGTTGTTAGCCTTCCTAAGTCGTAGTACTATAATATTTTTTTTCGACTGTATTAGCGTTAAGTTGTTAAATTGGACCAAATATTAAACAGCAATTGGTTTAAAAGCCTGCTTAGTATTTTTAGCGCAACTAGTATGACTAGATAGAACTGTTGTATATATTTTTTGCAAATTGAGAAAAATCCTATTTAAACAGACTTCTGGAAGTAGTTTTCACAGATGGGATTCGAATGGATTTAGTCCCAAAAAATGACACTAACCTCGATTCTATAAATCACACGATGTAGGTTACATATAGGTTTTATAGGTTACCAATACTCATTATGACTGAAGTCAAATAAAAAATCATTGAATTTTTGTTGGAATTAAATTGAACGGATCTTACGCTCGACTTACGAACTTATTTCTTAGTCCTTAATCAGATCTCCAAAGTAGGGTAACGTAGACTTAATGTCAATGCAAGTATACTAATTTAAATTAAATTGAAACCATCGCGATGGTGTCAGGGATTAGTACTCTCAGGAATGCTTTTTCTAATACATGTTTAAATTGAAAATGAATGTCATCTACACACATAAGCGCAATTTTCAATAACTTCATAGTGGTTTTGGAATACACATCTGATATTTATAAAGAAGGTAGGTAGGTTACATACCATACATACACATACACGTAAATTACTTTGCAAATATATGGGTTCATTTGGGTACATGTAAAAATAGTTGTTATAAGTATGTAATTGTAGCCAAGGTTATATATACATCAAAATTGCAAAGTTATGGAAGTCATACATTGACTTATATGTATACCTACTACTAGAAGCATTGTCTGATACTGAGATTCTGCGCATTAAGCTATGATCAACAGCAATAACAGCAACAGCCTGTAAATTCCCACTGCTGGGCTAAAGGCCTCCTCTCCCTTTTTGAGGAGAAGGTATGGAACATATTCCACCACGCTGTTCCAATGCGGGTTGGTGGAATACACATGTAGCAGAATTTCTATGAAATTTGTCACATGCAGGTTTCCTCACTATATTTTCCTTCACCGCTGAGTACGAGATGAATTATAAAGACAAATTAAACACATAAATCAGCGGTTCTTGCCTGGATTTGAACCCGCAATCATCGGTTAAGATGCACGCATTCTAACCACTGGACCATCTCGACTCTACTACTTTTACTACTACTGCTGGTTTGAGCTACGATCAATTAAACTAAAAATGAGTTGAATGCGAGTGACTTAGAGGAGCTGACAGTTATTGAAAGCAGTCTATTTGCATTCGTATTGTATTCGGACATTTTTGTTTAGTAAGTCTGAACCAATCTAACCTCTTCTGCTTTCTATACTTTTTCATCGCTGATGACACAAATTTATTTTCGAACAGTATATCTAATTGTACTTATACATGAAAGTCAATGAACTTGTACAATTTGTTTTGAAACTAGCCCTTTTGTTCCAGTCGCGTTAAAATGACTATGATCATTGCAGGTACGATGCTATATGTGTTGCTGGGTACTGTGAAGGAAGTGTCAATCGGGCCGACGAGCCTCATGGCCTTGCTCACGTTGCAGGCGTGCCGAGACCTCCCCATCGACTTCGTGGTGCTTCTTACCTTTCTCTCCGGCTGCATCGTACTTGTTATGGGCCTTCTGCGTTTAGGTAAATGATACATAACATTATTCTTTTCTTCATATTATAGAACAAAGTCCCCAGGCCGCGTCTGTCTGTCTGCATGTTCGCGATAAACTCTAAAACTACTGAACGGATTTTATGCAGTTCCCATCAAATAGACAGCAGGATTCATAAGAAAAGTTTAAGTATATAATTAAACATGTCGGAAAAAAGTAACAATAAAGTATATATAAAAAAGTTAAAAATATTAAATAGCTTAAGTAACTCGTGCGAAGTCGGGGCGATAATTAGATATACATAAAAATGAAACTGTAACTCATTTGTCTTAAGTCTCAATTCGTTACATCTACAACTGTATCTTATCACTTTCATGAGATTAATTGTACAGTCGATTTTATAATGTCGTTTTTCTAAAAAGGTAAAGTGTATAATGTCGTTCCCAGTAAAGATTGTGGTGTATACTATAGTTAGCATTATAATGACTTTAGTAACTTATAAAATGAAGGGCGAATGGAACAAAACCTTGCCTTTTACTGTGCTTAATTTATAAACCCCTAATGCATTTACGTATTTGCAGTATTCTAGTAAGTCAGAGTAATTTCAGGCACAAGGGACATAGTATCCTAAATCAGAATACTTAGCGTGGTTTCCAAAATATAAACATTTTGTAGTTTCGTTTTTATTTAAGGCTGCGGCGAGTTGTAAATACAACCGCGAATCTATTATCTATTATAGCAGACAGTTACCAAATAAATGATAAGCTAGCTATCTCCGTATTACAAAATATTTTCTAAATATTTGCGAAACTTAATATTTGACTTCTTAATTAAAAATGACAGCGACCTCGCAGCAATAAACATAACGTGACATATTTACATTTAATTTTATTGCAATATTTTTATATATACTACACGTTGTCGCGGCTTTACTCGCGTTTTAGAGGTTGTTTATCATAATTATGTTAGGCAAATAATAAGCCCATGTCCTTTCTTAGACTTCAAGTTTGCTTCGCACTTTTCATCAAATTCGGTTCATTGGTTAGATCGTGAAAGAGCGACATACAGACAGAGAGAGTTACGTTTACATTTATAATATTAGTATAGAAGCATAAATGTATAATAAATAACTTGTGACTGCTTTCATGTGACGTTACTTATTGATTAACTTGTTATTGAATTGGTTACCACTTCACGCGCAGATTTTCTGGTTGATCTGATCTCACCGTCGGTGACGAGCGGTTTCACATCCGCTACGGCTATAATCATCGTGGTTGCGCAACTCAAGGGGCTTTTGGGCCTAAGTTTCGTGGCAGAATCTCCGGCGGAGAATCTGTGGCAGATTGCGATGCACTGGCGCGACGTGCGTGGGTCTGACTGCGCACTTGCTTTAGTGTGCTGTACCTCGCTGTTGCTGCTAAGGGTTGGCATTTAAATTTATTTTTAACAATGACAACAATTTTTACAACATATTAAATAACTAACAACTTAGGTCGTCAACAGTGTGTAAAGTTCTTCTTGCTGGAATAAGTCCTCTTCGTTTGAGGAGAAGAATTGCAGTGTCTTCCACTACACTGCTCCAATGCGTGTTAGTGGATACACCTCACGATGTTTTTCTTCACCGCTGAGCACGATGATGACTTACAGACACAAATTAAGTACATGAAAAACCAAGTGGTGCTTGCCTGGGTTTGAACCTGCAATCACCAGTTAAGACGCACGCGTTCTAACCACTGGGCTAACTCGGCTCCCAATTTAGATATTTTAGAAATATTTTTCAAGGGACATTTTATGATATTAGTTTTTTCGTAATTTCAGAAATTGAAGGATATACCATTGAATCCGAAGCGGTACAAGTTGAAAAAGACCCTCTGGTTTATTTCTATCGGTCGCAATGCGCTGGTTGTTTTCACTGCCTCCGCCTTCGCATTTTACACCTACGACGCCAAGACGCCACTGTTTAAACTATCAGGTAAAACTTAATATTTTACTCTTTTCATAATCATATTAAAATGATAAAGGTGTCAGTTTATTTCTGTTTGTCTTTCGGATTATCATGCAACCGATGTGTTTCGATTAAACCAAATTTCCAAACAGATATAGTTTTGTGGTGAACTTGTATGATGTATGTTTCTTAACTTACCGCCTGGCCACGGGAAATTCGCCGACGCGAAATTTCGCGCGGTGCGAACGTCGAACCGTCGTCGTGCGAATGAAACAAACGTATAGCAATGTACACGCCTCGCGCGAAATTTCGCGTTGGCGATTAAGCTTTTCTCAAGTTAAAAGAATACAATTTTAAATAGTTCAACTTGGATTAGTTCAAGTTATCACTTCTGCCGAGTGTTTCGAGGCACACATATTTCTTTATTGTACTCTTAAGTTTTCGTCTTCAATTGAACATGTCTAATAAAAGTTAAATACTATGGCCAACAATAGTACGTTCCTGTATAGTCATAATAATTTTATTTATATTATAATACCTTGAAAATCCTTTTTTAATTAAGGCAATTTCACATTAACAATACTTTATCAAGTGGACTTTGTGCATCTTTTTCAGGTAAAGTGGAGCCCGGACTGCCCAAGTTCGGTTTACCGCCTTTCAGCACAGTAGTCGGTAACCGCACTCTCGGATTCCTGGAGATGACGACGCAACTCGGCTCGAGTTTATTGCTGATGCCTTTCGTCATGGTGCTCGCAAACATCGCCATCGCTAAGGCCTTCAGTGAGTTAATTCCCATACAAAGATAAAATTTGGCGTAGATGACAATCAAAGCAAAGTGATGTTTTGATCGTTCATATCGCTTAGCGCATATTATGGCGCACTTAATAGTAGGACTTTGTACAAGCTCATATAAGTAGATACCGCCCACTCGTCACAAATCCTACGTATATAGGGTATGTGAGCTAGTGTAGCTACAAGTACAAGGACATAACATTTTAGTTCCTAAAAAGGTGGTGCGTCAGTGATGTGAGGAAGCGTTAATATATATCGCCAATTTTAATGGGCGACTGTGAACAATCATTGTCAACTGTCCAATTTGTCAGTGCGCCTTGTTACATAATGAAAGTAAAAAACAGTGCAAATGTGTATCGCTCGGCACAGGCACGGGCGGTCGCGTGGACGCGGCGCAGGAGATGCTGACGCTGGGCGTGTGCAACTGCGTGGGCGCGCTGGTGCGGGCCATGCCCACGTGCGGCGCCTTCACGCGCTCCGCCGTGTCGCACTCGTCCGGCGTGCGCACTCCCGCCGCCGGACTCTACTCAGGTACGGGGATATGGGATTATCAGCCGATAACTGTTACAGTATTTTGTTTGTTGCCGCGTCCCTTTGGTTGGAATACAACAAAACCCTTACTCACAATCAATAGTTAATTTATCCTTGTGTTTCACAATCAAAACCGATACAAGATTGATTCATTGCTTGATCCTTCAATTCCAAAACTTAAAGTAGGAACTAAGAATGCCAATTTATAGGCTTACCCCTAGTATTAACGTTACACGCCCCTCCACCGACTGTAGCAACATCCGGTTTTGAGTTATTTTAAAATACAAATTAGTTTAGTCAAAACTGAATGTTGACAATT